>NC_057796.1:244983597-245283597 GCF_018294505.1 Triticum aestivum | reverse complement strand
ATCTTTGCTTGCTTGCTGCTCTTTGGCTTCTTTCCTTTGCCGCCTTCCCTTGGTTGCCGTCTTGCCAGCCGAACAGCCACTCTGCGGTCTGTGGCTGGGTCAAGTACTTAGCTACTTCCGGGGAGGCAAGTACTTAGCCGTTTTAGAGTTCTTTAGCAAGTTAAGTAGAAGCCGGCCGGCCGGCTGCTCAACAGCCGGTCAAAGAGGCGGGAAGCCGGCTTGAAATATGCGCATGCTTTGGGTCCTTAGCCATTTTTCATGTGGGCACCCTTTCTGCCTTACCCCTGCCCACCAGACAGTCGCTCTGCGAGCTGCGGCTTCTGGCAGGAGACGGCTTAAGTGCCAACACATTGCTTGTCCGGCTGCAGGAAGCATTTCATAGTGCAAGGCGGCAAGTCCCCGGGCCGACCAGTCGGACCCAGTGCCAAGCGGCATAAAGAAAATGACACATTCATAGGCATAATTCTTATCATATATATATAAGAGGGCAGTCCCCGAGCTCTTCTCGGGGGACCCGAAGTCTTCGTACTTTAATACAAAAGGTAGCGTGGTACATACTGCATCAACTATAAAATCTTCGGAGGAGATTTGCATTCCATGGCCGCTCTGTCTCCTTGCCGGAGTCGTCCCTCTTGCGCGCTCGAGGCTTCTGAGCATCGATCAGGTAGTAGGAGTCGTTGCCCAATACTTTGCTGATGATGAAGGGGCCTTCCCAAGGCGCTGAGAGCTTGTGTTGGCCGGCTGTTCGCTGGATCAGCCAGAGCACAAGGTCTCCCTCTTGGAAAGATCTCGGCTTGACCTTCCGGTTGTAGTATCGGCGCAGGCTCTGCTGGTAGATGCTGGACCGGCTGAGTGCCAACAGCCGGCCCTCTTCCAGCAGATCGACGTTGTCTTGACGTGCTTCTTCTGCCTCCTCTTCGGTGTACATGGTGACTCGAGGGAGTCGAATTCTATGTCCGTTGGGATGACGGCTTCGGCACCGTAGACGAGGAAGAAAGGCGTGAAGCCGGTTGACTTGTTTGGAGTTGTGCGCAGGCTCCAGAGGACGGCCAGCAGCTCATCGAGCCAATAGCCGGCCGAGCGCTCCAAAGGCTCGACCAGTCGGGGCTTGATGCCAGACAAGATGAGGCCGTTTGCTCGCTCTACTTGGCCGTTTGATTGCGGATGGGCAACGGACGCTAAGTCCAGTTGGATGCCCTGCGTCGCGCAAAAACGGGCCAAGGCACCTTTGGCAAAGTTTGTGCCATTGTCGGTGATGATGCTGTGTGGTATGCCATACCGGATGGTGATGTCGGAGATGAAAGTCACAGCAGTCGGACCATTGAGCTTCTTGATTGGTTTTGCTTCTATCCACTTGGTGAACTTGTCCACCGCGACAAGCAGATGAGTCATGCCACCTCGCGCTGTTTTGAATGGTCCCTCCATGTCCAAGCCCCAGACAGCAAAGGGCCGGGCAATGGTAATAGTCTTGAGTGCATAAGCCGGCTGATGTGGCTTGGACCGGAACTTCTGGCACCCTTTGCATTTCTGGACCAAGTCTTTGGCGTCTTCTAGAGCAGTCGGCCAGAAAAAACCATCGCAGAAAGCTTTGGCGACAAGTGCTCTTGAAGCCGCGTGGTGACCACACTCGCCTTGATGGATGTCTTTGAGGATTGCTTGGCCTTGCTCCGACTCCACGCGGCGCTGGTAGACACCAGTGACACTGCGCCTCACAAGCTCTCTGTTGACTATGGTGTATGCTGCTGCCCGGCATTGCACTTGCCGGGCCGAGATTTCGTCCGTTGGCAGCTCTTGTTTACCAGGAAGTTGAGGATGGGCTGGGCCCATGAAGGTGCTGCAATTTCTTCGACTTCTAGGACTGCAACTTGCACGAGGGCGGTTGGGCCGGGGGGCGGCGGGTTGGATTCGGCTGCCGCTTGCTGGGTTGATGAAGTCCCCGGGCCGACTGCTGCAGTCCTCGGGTCGGGCTCTGAAGTCCCCGGGCTGACCGCTACAGTCCTCGGGCCGGGTTCTGAAGTCCCCGGGCCGAGTGCGACTGCCGCGGCCCCCGGGCCACCTGTCGGGATTCCCGTGCTGACTGCTGGAGCTCTCAAGTCGGATCTGACTGCTTCAGGAGGAGCCGGCACGAAGATGGAATCTGACTCTGGCGATGGCTTGACAGATGGCTTGAGGAGGCGTTGTAAGGCGACGCCAGTTGGTATTGCTTGATGGCTGGAGCCGATTCGTGCCAAGGCATCTGCTTGCTCATTGTTATTTCTTGGCACATGGAGAAATTCGCACCCTTCAAAGTATCCACTGAGTTGCTGTACGAGGAAGCGGTAGCTCGCCATGTTTGCATCTTTGGCGTCCCAGTCGCCCGACGACTGCTGGACCACCAAGTCAGAGTCGCCATAACACAAGATGCCCGTGAATGAGTGCCTCGTATTCAGTGACGTTATTGGAGGCGGCAAAATGGATTTGCAGCACATATCTGAGCTTGTCGCCTTTGGGAGAGGTGACGACGATGCCGGCTCCCAAACCGGTACGCATCTTGGAACCATCAAAGTGCATCCGCCAATGGGTGGAGTCCGGCGCTAGTGGCAGGTACTGGGTCTCGGCCCAGTCGACGAGGAAGTCGGCCAGTGCTTGTGACTTGATGGCGGTGCGAGGCTGGTAGTAGATGGTGTAGGGGGCCAACTCTATGGCCCATTTGGCCACTCGGCCTGAAGCATCCCGGCTTCCAATGATCTCAGCAAGCGGAGCAGTGCAGACAACAATGATTGGGTGCTCTTGAAAATACGGCTTCAATTCCTTGGCGGCAAAGTGCATGCCGTAGCACATCTTCTGATAGTGGGGGTAGTTTTGCTTGGAGGCTGACAACACTTCACTCAGGTAATACACTGGTCTCTGGACTGGTAGTGCCTTGCCTTCCTCCTTGCGTTCTACCACTATGACTGTGCTGACCACTCGGCTGGTGGCGGCGATGTAGAGGAGCATGGGCTCCTTAGGAGTCGGAGCCGCCAGGACAGGTGGAGTGGTCAACATCTTCTTGAGCTGGAGAAAAGCTTCATCTGCCTTGTCGTTCCACTCAAAAAAAGTTGTCTTCTTCATGAGCTGGTACAGGGGGAGAGCCTTCTCTCCCAACCGACTGATGAAGCGGCTGATGGACGCTAAGCAGCCGGTGAACTTTTGTACGTCGAGCAGTCGGGTGGGCACTTCCATCCTCTCGATGGCCTTGATCTTCACAGGGTTGCACTCTATGCCACGCTCTGAGACCAGGAAGCCCAGAAGCTGGTCGGTTGGTACTCCGAAGACGCATTTCTCCGGGTTGAGCTTGATTTGAAATCGGCGCAAGTTCTCAAAGGTCTCCTTGAGGTCTTCTAGCAGCGTTCCACGCTTCTCTGTCTTCACCACAACATCATCCACATAAACGTGGGTGTTCCTGCCGAGTTGCTTGAGGAGGCACTTCTGCATGCAACGTTGAAACGTGGCGCCGACATTCCTCAAGCCGAACGTCATGGTCAAGTAGCAGAAGGCTCCGAATGGTGTGATGAAGGCGGTCTTCAGCCTGTCGGCCGGGTTCAGCTTGATCTGGTGATACCCTGAGTATGCGTCCAAAAACTCAACAGCTCGCATCCGGCTGTGGAGTCTATCACTTGGTCAATTCTCGGCAAAGCAAATGGGTCTTTGGGGCAGGCTTTGTTGAGGCTGGTGTAATCAATACACATGTGCCACTGCTTGTTTTTCTTCAGCACAAGGACTGGGTTGGCCAGCCACTCTGGAAAGAACACTTCCATGATGAAGCCGGCTGCCAGCAGCCGGGCTATCTCTTCTCCAACGACTCTTCTCTTCTGACAGGCGGCGCAATGGCTGCCTAACTGGCTTGGCATCAGACCGGACATGTAACTTGTGCTCGGCGAAATCCGTCGGAACACCCGGCATGTCTTTAGGTGACCATGCGAAGATGTCCCGATTCTCACGGAGGAAATCGACGAGCTCACCTTCCTATTTGCTGTCAAGGTTTGCACCTAAGACAGCATACCTCTCCGGGTGCTCCGGGTCCAAGGGTATCTTCTTTGTCTCTTTGGCCGGCTTGAACGAGCCCTCGACTTCCGACTCCTTGGGGTTGGGTGACATTTCCGGCTGCTTGCCTGCCATCGCCACAACTCGGTCAAGGAGCCGCTTCTCGGCCACGATCACAAGGGACTCGGCCAGCCGGCTGCTATCTGCTGCGCAAGCGGACGACTTCTTGTAATCCCCTGCTATGGTCAGAATTCCCTTGGAACTCGGCATCTTCATCTTGAGGTAAGCATAGTGGGGGACCGCCATGAACTTTGCCAGGGCAGGCCGGCCAAGTAGTGCATGGTACAGGCTCTCAAGGTCCACCACCTCAAACCAGACTGGCTCTCGGCGGAAGTGATCTTTGTCTCCAAAGAGGACATCTATCTGGGTCTTGCCGATTGGTGAGCAGGAAAGGCCAGGAACTATGCCATGGAATATAGTCCGGCTGGGCTGAAGCTGCCTTTGTTTGATTCCTAACTTCTCCATGGTATCCTTGTACAGGATGTTGATGCTGCTGCCGCCATCTATTAGAACTCGGGAAAAGTGAGCAGCTCGCCTATCTGTGGAAAAGGTGGCATCCAGAACCAGGGCGTAGGAGCCGGGATTGGGCATTACTTCCGGGAGGTCGGCTCTGCTCCAGTTGATGGGCTTCTCAGACCAGTGCATGAACTCGGGGGTCTCTGATGCCACCGCATTCACTTCTTGCTGTCGTTGCCATCTACTGTGCTTATCGTCGGCCACGCTGGTGAACACGACATAAGCTCCGTGCTCTTCAGGATACTCGTCTTGTATGGCTCCGACTGGTCGAATTGCCGGCTGCTGGGGGGAGGAGGAGGCGGCCGCCCAGCAGGCGGAGGAGGCAGAAGGCCGTCTCCCTTGGCGATCCTGGTGAGCCAATGGCACTTCCGAGTGGTGTGGTTCGACGGCTTCGCACCACTGTGGAACTTGCAAGGTGCGTCAAGAGTCTGCTCGTGCGAGAAAGCAGGCAACCAATTGGGCTTGCCGCCCTTCTGGCGCTTGGATTGAGGCTCCCTTCTGGCTGCTGGTCTTCGACTGTCGCCACCTGCCGGCTTGTGGAAGCTGGCTGCATGGCCTTCCGCTTGTTGTCGCTTGGTTGCTGGCACCGACTATTGTCGCCAGCCGGGGTCCGAGGAGCTTGAGGGGCCACTTTGCCAGATGCATCAACTTGGATCTCTGCTTTCATGGAGGAGTCGGCCGTGGCGTATTTATCTGCTATGATCAGCAGCTCATCGAGGGTCGCCGGCTCGTCACAGAGAAGCCTGTGCTTGAGAAGGGTGCCCTCTCGGCACCCAGCGGTGAAGTACTCAATGGCCTGCACCTCGTGCACGCCCTCGCAAGAGTTGCGGAGCTCGGCCCAGCACGTGAGATAGTCACGAGTCGACTCGTTGGGGCCTTGGACACACAAGGAGAGCTAGCGGGGCTTGGGCGGCCGCTTGTAAGTGCTGGTGAAGTTCCGGACGAAGGCTTCGGTGAAGTCAACCCAACTGTTGATGCTGCAAGGCTTCAGGTTGTTCAGCCATGTCCGGGCCGTGCCCTGGAGCATGAGCGGAACGTACTTCGCGGCAACTCGCTTGTTGCCATTTGCGATGCTGACGGCCGTGGAGTAGTCGACCAGCCAGTCCTCTGGCTTCACGGAGCCGGTGTATTTAGGCGTGTCTCTTGGGAGCGTGAACCCTTTGGGGAAGGGCTCATCTCGAATGCGGGGGCCAAAACAGGGCAGACCCAGCTCATCCTCTTCTTCTAGCGCCAGGGATCGGTGGAGACGGTCGATCTGGTGGCGGGCATCGTTCTCTCCGGCTCCTTCTCGGCGGCCAAGGCGGTCGCCAAGTGTCGGGTGTTCAACAGGCGGCGGGGAGACACGCCTTTCCCTGCGAGGGGGAGGAGGCGGACAGTCGTCCGATCGTTCCACTGCTCTTGGGCGGCCGTCTTGGTCGCGCTCGATGGTGAGGCGAGTCCGGCTGCGGCTGGCAGCCGGCTCCTTGTCTCTTCTTCCGCGGACGCCACCAGTCGGCGTCCGGGATGTCGCGCCTTGATGTCGGTGGGGAGGCAGATCGTCATTTTGCCAGTGGGGCGCCTCAGTACGGCAGCTAGTCTCGTGCTGCTCTGCAGCCACGTCGAGGAGTCGCTGGACGCGCTCCGCCATCTAGCGACGCTCTTCGCCCTTGAACTTGTCCAGCTCTTCTACTGCCGCCTGGGCAGCTCGGATATTTTCCGCGGGCGTGGCGTAGACGGGGCGATCTACCCCGAGCAGGCTGGCGATGGCCACGCCGCGTTGCTGGACCGTGCCGATGCGGCTAGGCCCACAACACGGTCCATCTCGCGCTGGTAGGCCTCCGATAGGCTTCCCATGTTGGCCAGCTTCTTGGCGCCCTCGACGAGCTGGACGTGGCGCGCTTCCAGCATCTTGGCGTCGGCGTCTTCGGGAATGGGCGCCGTCAAGTCTTGCAGTGCCGCATCGAGTGGGTCATGAGCACCACCGCGGGAGTGCTCATCGTGGCCGATGACAAGCACCTCCGTGATGACGCTTCCGCCAGGGTTTGGGTGCGACATATGCCAATGGATGGCTTATCATGGTGGGAGCAAGTAGAACGTCGTCGGTGCCTGGAAGCGGGATGAGGCGTTGACACGAACGCCGGCGCACTTTACCTAGGTTCGGGGCTCTCCTAGGAGATAACACCCCTAGTCCTGCTCTGCAGGGTCTCCGCATGATCACTAAGGCACTAGTGAGTACAATGGTGCTCCTCGAGCTGTTTGCTAGAGGTGGAAGAAAGCAAGGCTAGCTCCCTCCTCTCTCTATGGATCGGTCTAGTTCTAACAGGTTGGGAACCCTTTGCATGGGTGCCCTGGGGGGGTTTATATAGGCCTACCCCCCAGGGGTACAATAGTAATCCGGCCGGGTGTAGGACCTGGCTGTCAGTCTCTCTGGCTGCCGGCTTCTCCGCCGACTGCTGGGGCCCGCCGCCTGGTGGGCCCCGCCGACTGGTCTGGTACGGGGCCGACAGGCCGCCTCCGCCGCTCACGGGTCTGGTCGGCTGCTGATCACTGTAGCCGTCATGCTAATGACGCAGGCTCGGTCAGGGGAGCGTGGCTACAGCCCCGCCGCCTGGCGGGCGATTACTGTAGCCACTCCGCGTCTTGTCTGGTTAATGGCGCGTGGGTCCTGAGGAAGGGGTGGGCCGACTGCTGGGGGCCGACCTCCCTCGGATCCAACTGGTGAGGCTCTAGCCATCTTCCGGGCTCTCGCTCATCGGTGGGGCCCGTCGTCCTTGGGTCGTACCGACAGATCACCGTGGGACCAGGGCTCCGCCTGCTTGTGGTGACGTCAGGGGTGGAGTGGCAACAGTGCCGCGCCGGGCGGAGATCTCCGCCGGTACGGTGCACTGTGGCCACACCCGTCCCTGGATTTGGGAGGGATGGGCTATACTGTAGCCACTCCCTGTCTTTCTTGATGGGGGCGCAGGCTTCGTGGGCGCCACGGGCCGACTACTAGGGGCCGGCTTATCTGGAAGCCACCCACTAGGAGTCGGTTTGTCTAGATGCCGGCTTCTGGAACTCGGCAGTCTACGGGCAGCCGGCTATTCCTCAAGCCGGCCACCGGAAGGCGGCACTTCGTCTTGGTGCCTTGAGGGGCGCAGCCAGCCCCGATGTCTTGAAAGGTTCTGGGTTTCGGGTTAGCCTACCCTTGGCCCATTACTCCGACAACCGGCGCTGCCAAGAAGGCCAAGGCAGATGACCCCGGCAAGGAGATTGCCGGGTGCGGTGCCTGCCGGGCCTTGGCGGCTGCCGGCAAGCCAGGAGGCTCCGACAAGCAGTATTGCAAGATCCACCGCACCAAGGGCCACGACCTCCAGAACTGCCGACAAGTCGAGCTGCTTGCTGAAAGGCAAAAGGCCGAGTATCAGAGGCGGGACAAGGAGAAGTGTCAGGATGGTGCCGAAGGATCCGGCAAGAAGCGTGGCGGTCAAGGAGGCCGCCACATCAAGGATAACCAGCAAGAGAGGCCCGCTCGGGGCCGCGACAAGAAGCAGGAAAACGATGATCATGACGAGGACGACGAGTCCGGCGAGCATGAGTTCCAGAAAGCTACAGAGGCCATGTGTGTCGATGGTGGCGCCTCGCTGCGCACCTCTCACCGCCAGCTCAAGCAGTGGGCGCGTGAGATCACGGCAGCAGAGCCGTCATTCGATGCTCAGAAGCCACTGAAGTGGTCCAGCACGCCCATCATCTTTGACACTGAGGACCACCCTGATCGCACGACTGCGGACGGGTGTTTGTCATTGTTGGTTTCACCAACGATACGCAACCTCAAGGTGACAAAGATGCTAGTTGACGGCGGGGCTGGTCCGAACTTGATCTCGCCCGTTGTGATCAAAAGGCTGCAAATTCCTGATGGAGACCTCGAGCAGACGGGCACGTTTCAAGGGGTCAATACGGGAAGGAGTCAGCCGAAGGGTAAGGTCACACTACCCGTGACATTTGGAGGCGAGTTGAACTACAGGATGGAGAGGATTGTCTTCGATGTAGCCGAGATCCCCTTGCCCTACAATGGGATCCTCGGCCGCCCAGCACTAGCCAAGTTCATGGCAGCGTCGCATTATGCCTACAACACGCTGAAGATGCGTGGGCCGTTGACCATCATCACCGTCCCCTTCGACAAGAAAGATCCGTTGATCTACGCCGACCAACTCTACCGGGAAGCGGTGGCGGCGACTGCTGCCAAGGCACTTGCTCCTGCCACTGAAGCCCCGAGAGGGAAGAAGACCGGCAAGACCTCTCGCACCCACAACAGAAAGCGCACCTCTTCGGAGTGTTGTGCTCCCATCGAGGACGTGCCAGAGAGCTCCACCGGCAAGAGCAAGAAATCCAGAGCTGCACCACCAGAGACCAAGAAGGTGTCCATCAAGGAGGATGGCACGGGAGGGGCTTTCACCATAAGCTCCACCCTCGACAGCAAATAGGAAAGCGCGCTCGTCACTTTCATGCGGGCGAATGTCGATGTGTTTGCATGGCAAGCATCCGACATCCCCGGCGTTCCCAGGGAAGTGCTTGAGCACCATCTTGCTATTTGTCCCCATGCGCGACCCGTCAAGCAGAAGGTCAGGAAGCAAGCTTTGGAATGGCAGGAGTTCATCACAGAGGAGATCAGGAAGTTGGAAGCGGCAGGCTTGGTGAGAGGAGTGCTCCATCCGACGTGGTTGGGCAATCTGGTGGTCGTGTGCAAGGCAAATGGGAAGTGGAGGTTGTGTATTGACTACACAGATATCAATAAGGCTTGTCCTAAGGACCCCTTCCCGTTGCCGCGTATTGACCAGATTGTTAACTCCACGGCCGGCTGTGATCTGTTATCATTCCTTGACGCCTACTCAGGATACCACCAGATCTTCATGACAAGAGAAGACAGCATTCATCACCCCATGTGGTACGTATTGTTTTTTACGGATGCCTTTCGGGTTGAAGAGTGCTGGCTCAACGTTTGCAAGGGCAGTCCAAATTGGTTTTGAGCCCCAGCTACATAGAAATATGGAAGCTTATATGGATGACATAGTGGTGAAAACCAAGGACAAGGCAACACTTGTACAAGATATAGAGGAGACGTTTGCAAATCTGCGCAAGATCAACCTCAAGTTGAACCCTAAGAAGTGTGTCTTCGGCATTCCGTCCGGCAAACTTCTCGGGTTCTTTGTGTCACAGCATGGGATCGAGACGAATCCAGACAAGATCAAGGCTATTGAGCAGATTGAGGCGCCCAAGCGGATCAAGGATGTGCGTCGGCTCACTGGCTGCGTTGCCGCCATGAGCGGATTCATCTCCAAGTCTGTTGAGCGTGCCCTTCCCTTTTTCAAAATCTTGAAAAAGGCGGGCCCAATGGAATGAACTCCAGAGGCCAAAGCAGCACTACAGGATTTGAAGAAATACCTCTCCTCTACACCAATACTAGTTGCTCCCAAACCACAAGAGCCATTGCTGCTGTATCTAGCAGCAACGAATCAAGTGGTTAGCGCCGCGCTAGTGGCACAGAGGGAGTTTGATGAAGAGGCAGCGGCAACGGCCGTACTAGCGGATGGCGAGCCAGAGCTCCCCCTCGCAGGACCTGGCGCCGGCAAGGCAAGGCCCCCGGCAGAGTCTGACACCATCGGGACAGGGCCTGTGCAACCAAATGAAGTGGCGCAGAAGAAGAAGATGATGCAGCACCCGGTTTACTTTGTCAGCTCCCTCTTGCAGGGGGCTAGGACAAGGTACTCCGGTGTGCAGAAATTGCTCTTCGGCCTCCTTATGGCCTCGAGGAAGCTGCGTCATTACTTCCAAGCACACGAAATCACCGTTGTCACCCGCCTCCCGTTGCAACGGATATTGCATAACCCAGACGCAACCGGGAGGATCTTGGAGTGGGCCTTCGAACTGTCGAGCTTTGGTTTGAAATTTGAAAGTACTTCGAAAATCCAGAACAGAGTCTTGGCGGAGTTCATTGTGGAATGGACCTCAACGCCCAACGAAGAGATCCAGGAGACCACTCTCCCCAGCAAGGAAGCAAGTTGCAACTGGATCATGTACTTTGACGGGGCTTTCTTGCTGCAAGGCGTCGGTGCTGGTGTGCTGCTTGTCGCACCCACCGAAGAGCACCTCAAGTATGTAATCCAGATGCACTTTCTCAGGGAGATGTCCACAAACAACACTGCTGAATACGAGGGGTTGCTTGCCGGTCTCAGGATCGCGGCAGACCTTGGGATTAAGAAGCTCATCGTCAGGGGTGATTCACAGCTTGTCGTCAGGCAAGTCAACAAAGATTATCAGAGCCCGTTGATGGAGGCCTACGTAGATGAAGTGAGGAAGCTGGAAGAGCGCTTTGACGGTATACAAGCGGAGCATGTTCCCCGAGTGGAGAACGACATCGCCGATTACCTGTCGAAGCGCACTGCATTCAAGCTACCTGTGGAACCAGGTACTTTTGTGCTTCAGTTAACCATCCATTGACCCATCAACAGAGCAGAACAAGAGGACGAAATCAGGCCCCGGCAAGTACTTCCCCGCCGAGCCCCCTGGGGCCGCTGGCAAGGATGTTGCCGTGGATACTGAGCCTACCGAGGGGCAACTGACTCCGGCAGGGCGTCAAGCCCTGGCCATAGGGACGGCCGCTCCCATGGCAGAAGAAATGCCTTTAGTCCTTGCCGTCGAGCCCCAGGCTCCGGCATGGGCACAACATACCGTCCGATTCCTCCACACAGGGGAACTCCCTGAGGAGCAGGAAGAAGCGGAGAAAGTAGGCCGTCGGTCTGCCATGTATCAGTTCGTCGATGACGTCCTGTACAGAAAAAGACCGAACGGTGTGAAATTGAAGTGCATCCCATGGGAGGAAGGACTGGAGTTGTTGGCAGAGATACACGGAGGCATGTGCGGTTCGCACATAGGCTCGAGAGCTCTTGCCGGCAAGGCATTCCGGCAAGGCTTCTTCTGGCCCACTGCCCTCCAGGAAGCAATGGCGCTAGTAACCAAATGTGAAGCGTGTCAGTTCCATTCAACGAAGCTTCATCAACCAGCTCAAGCCCTTCAAACGATCCCTCTCCCTGGCCATTTTCGGTCTGGGGGCTCGACATACTGGGCCCTTTCCCCCGCGCTGTCGGGGGCTTTGAGTACTTGTACGTTGCAAACGACAAGTTCACAAAGTGGCCGGAGGTGGAAGCAGTGAGAAAGGTGACAGCACAGTCAGCCGTCAAGTTCTTCAAGGAGCTAGTCTGCCGTTTTGGTGTGCCAAACAGAGTCATCACCGACAACGGCACACAGTTCACAAGCCACACCTTCATGCAATACACCCAAGACCTCGGCAGCAAGGTCTATTTCGCTTCCGTGGCACACCCACGGAGCAACGGCCAGGCGAAGAGGGCAAATGCTGAAGTACTACGAGGCCTGAGGACCAAGACTTTTGACAGGCTGCACCAGAGCGGAAGGCGCTGGATTGATGAGTTGCCGGCGATTCTTTGGTCAATCAGATCGACGCCAAATCGAGCCACCGGCCAGACACCCTTTGCCCTGGTATACGGGACAGAAGCAGTTCTCCCCACGGAACTCACATATGGGTCACCTCGAGTGCTCGCTTATGATGAGCTTGAGCAAGAGCAATTGCGGCAAGATGACGCAACGCTCCTCGAGGAAGATCGTCTTCGGGCGGCTGTGAGAGCAGCGCTCTACCAGCAAGCCTTGCGCCGCTACCATAGCCGCAAGGTTCATGCCCGAAGCTTTGAGGAAGGTGACATTGTTCTTCGGCGCGTTCAATCGGCCAAGAATTCCAACAAGTGGACACCAAAGTGGGAAGGCCCTTATCGGGTAATACGAGACACCAGGCCCAGCGCAGTCCACTTGGAGACCGAAGATGCTATTCCAGTGAGCAACTCCTGGAACATTGAACATCTTCGCAAGTTTTACCCATAAGGCGCGGTTGCAGGGCCCCCTGGCAAACCACCTTTTGTACAAGCCTTGCCGGCAAGGCATGTAACCCTCTGTACAAAGCCAGGCGTAGACCCTGAGCATAAATAAATGAAGCGATGGCGCCCTAAGTTTTAGCATGCATGCTAGGTTAAGCCTCTCCCTCGGTTAGGGTTGATAGTGCTTAGCGGCGACTAACCCCTAGCATAGAGGTCGAGTGTGTCCTCTTTGGTTCGCAGGGTACATGGACGTTTCTGCTGAGCTGTTTCGAAGAAAGAGAATGAGCCGGCGCTCCGGCCTCGGCAAGCCAAGGTTGTCGGGGGGCTGCAGACACAAGAATCCAACCACAGCGAGCCAAGGCTGCCGAGGGCTGTGGATCCAGATAAGTCTTTTATCCCCTATTATGCATTTCCGTATGAAGTTGGGACGTATGAAACCTCGTTTTATTCCTAGGCCACCGTGCTCCCCTTTTCCTATACCCAAGTCCCTGGATCGAAACTGGATCGTAGTCGCGGTGGCAAGGAAGTAAACGAAGGTCCTAACTCGACTTCGCCCCTGCCTCCACCAAGAGCGTGAGAAATGGTCGACTGAAGTAAGGGGATAGCAAGGCCTGTAGCCGGGCGACAATGTTTATCTTAAAAATAACAAGGATTCGTTCCTTGGCATGGGCCTTGCTCACGCACAAAGAACCCGGCAAGCACCCTTTTTCATTAAAAACATCCCATACAGGTACAGTTCATACGGAATAAAAAACATGAGCAGGGGGATTACGAGTCTTAAAATTAACAAGTGTCCGCGGGCTTACAAACTAAAAAGAGATAAGATGCCCGTAATCCCTTTCTTGTCCCTCTCCTCAGAAGGTGGAACAAGATAGCAGGAAGGCAAAAAGAACACCTAGGTGAGGTACGAGCAGAAGAAGACACCAAGAGAACATACCGGTGCCGGGAGAGGAGCCGAAAGATGAGGCAGCGGGCCGACAATACGCGACGAACGCGTCGGTGCCCGCGTACTCCGACTTGACGGCCGCTGCCCACCTTCTTCATCTTCTCCGGCCCTCCTATGCCAGCCGCCCAAGGAGGCGACGGGGAACGCGCCGATGGAGAGCTTGATGAGGAAGGCCCTCGGCAGGGCGCGTGGCCGAGGGAGGGGCGACGCGGTCAGTCGGAGTCGAGGTCGGCGTCCCCCCGCTCGACGCCCTCCTCGTCGTTGTTGTTGTCCTCCTTGTCACTCTCGCTCGAGGAGGATTCTTCGTCATCGGAGGAGCTCTCCACGCAGCACTTCAGGCGAGTTCCAAGGTCCCCAAAGACCTTGAAGGAGAGCAGGCCGTTCTCCACTAATTTGAAGTAGAGAACGAGCCCCGCCGCCAGGCTGTGGACGCGAGCAAAAGTCTTCCATCCGCGTCGAAGGTACATCACGTGAGGAGTGGGAAAGTCGACGTCGACCCGCGTGCCACCGTTCCCACAACCCTTCATGTGCAGCCTCAGGGTCTAGGGCGGATCGAGCTCCATCTCCCGGGCAAATGGAGCAGGGAGACGAAGGCGACGGCGCGGTGGTCGTTGCAGCCTGATGAAGAACTCACGAGGCTGGTCCCCGACATGGACCTCCATTAGGGGAGGCATCGCCGGCGGAGGCAGGGCCGGTGCGCCGCCCCGTCCCCCTCTTCCCCGAGTGCCACGGCGGCCTCGGCCTCGCCCCCACCCCCTTCCTCTCGTGGCTGGCTCCGCCGCTGCGAGCTCTTGGGAATGCAGGACGCGCTGTCGAGCAGAGACCCTCGCTGCCACCATCGAAGGGCCGGCGCCTCCTCTTGCCATGGCAGATGGAAGAAAGAATCCGAAGTGAATGGAGGTGGATGATGAAAGGATGTGGGATGCCATCCCCCTCCCCCTTCTTATAAATGGGCGGGGTCGGGGCTCGGTCGCCCCACTCGACCAATCCGGTCATCAGGGGCGCAGGGAATCGAGACCGACCCGCTACCCCAATCAGCGACGGCCCGGTTTCTCGCCTCCACCGCCTGCCACCTGCATGTGGGACATGTGGCGAGCAAGCAGAATCGAGGGGACGGGTGAGGCGACTGTTCCCCACCCCGTGACCATGGGGGGCGGACGCCTTGAAGACCACGACCCGAGTCCACTCAGTAAATGAGCTGCGCCTCTGCATCTCCCTCTTTTTATGGGGAAGGCGTGAGCCGCCTCTTTACCATGATGTGACGCATGCGTGCGGGAACCACCCCACACATGACCCCCACGTCACGCACGACCCTCCATGTCGCGCGTTCAACGTGGGTCGTGGGGAAGCGCAGCGGACGAAAAAGTTACTACGGTAAAAAAATCCGCCCCACCTGCCCGCGCACCATTCTGGGCCTAGCCCAACAACACGTCACCCTTATGTGTGGCCCAGGCCCGGGGGCTCCTGTCGGTGTACAAAAGTAGGGGCTCTCCTTTTGACCCCTTTACTTGTGCATGGGCAGTCGGAGCCGCTCGCGCGACCACACTTAGCAGAGCAGAAAAGGGAAGGAAGAGCACAAAACGACCAAGGCAACGGCAAGACCAGCGACACAAAGAGCAAGAGGGCGAGGTGGACTCCCCCGGCAAGACCCTTGCCAGGGCGGCCTCCACAGCCCCGTCAAGAGCCTTGCCGGGGCAACTTGCCTGACGCCAACAGAGCGCGCCACCGTTGAGCCCAAGGGTTCCAACACCGTCAATCACATTGGGACCAAGGCTCGGGAGGCACCTCCGTGGTGGCATGCAGATCTTTGTGAAGATCATTAATACACAAGATCAGATGAGAACCAGAAGACGACGATCCTCGCCGTGGTCCTCGCCAAGGAAATCCACGAGACCCCGGCAAGCGCCTTGCCAGGGACGACCGCGGCGCCACAGCAAGACCCTTGCCAAGGGCATCAGCGGAGCCGCAGCCAGGCCCGCGCCTGCCAAGACTCCACCGCCGTCCCCGTGTAGCTGCTAGCTCAACCAGCTGGGCAGGCACCTGCGTGGCGACGAGCGGCCTCTACGCCGACCCAGCAAGCACCTGCGTGGTGGCATGCAGATCTTCCTGAAGACTCTGCCGCCGCGCCAGCACAGCAGCCAGCCAACGTGGCGCCACGATGCCTCGTCAGCTCGGACGCGTGCTGAAGCCAGGCGAGGCGGCTACAGCTGGGACGAGCTTCCTTGCCGTCCCCGATAAAGCGAGAGGGGCACGTTGGTAGCGCATTAAATGCGTTTGTCCGACGGTGCCAGAGGATAGACTCATCCACTTTACACCTTTCCACCTCCTGTGTGCCACTGTGGCAACCCCTTTTGTCTATAAAAGGAGGCCCGAGGCGTCCAGGAGGAGGATTCAGATCTTTTGGGCATGTTACACCCCGTAGCTAGCTCAAGAACCCAAGAACACTCAAATACATACACCAAAGCAGGATTAGGGTATTACGCATCTCCGCGGCCCGAACCTGGGTAAATGATCTGTGTGCTTCCTGTCAGACCCGCTCTTTGAACAACCCCGCACCCGCCAACCGTAGAAGGGATCCCAGTGATTCCATAGGTGTTGATTTCCCCCGACACTTGGCGGCCGCCGACAAGCCAGGAGGCTCCAAAAAGCAGTACTGCAAGATCCACCGCACCATGGGCCATGACCTCCAGAACTGCCGACAGGTTGAGCTGCTTGCCGAGAAGCAAAAAGCTGAGTATGAAAGGCAGGACAAGGAGAAGGGTCAGGATGGTGCTGAGGGGTCTGGCAAGAAGCGTGGCGGCCAAGGAGGACGTCGCGGCAAAGATAATCAACAAGAGAGGCCCGCTCGGGGCCGCGATAAGAAGGAGGAAGATGATGATCACGATGAGGACGACGAGTCCGGTGAGCATGAATTTCAGAAAGCTACAGAGGCCATGTGCATCGACGATGGCGCCTTGCTGCATGCCTCTCACCGCCAACTGAAGTAGTGGGCGCGTGAGGTCGCTGCAGCAGAGCCGTCATTCGATGCCCAGAAGCCACTGAAGTGGTCCCGCACACCCATCATTTTCGACACCGAGGATCACCCTGACCGCACAACTGCGGTCGCGTGTTTGCCGTTGTTGGTCTCGCCAACAATACGCAACCTCAATGTGACGAAAGTGCTGGTTGATGGTGGGGCCGGTCTAAATTTGATCTCGCCCGCTGTGATCAAGAAGCTGTAGATTCCTGATGGAGACCTCGAAGAGATGGGCACGTTTCAAGGGGTCAACCCAGGAAGGAGCCAGCCTAAAGGTAAAATCACGCTGCTCGTTACATTTGGGGGCGAGCTGAACTATAGGACGGAGAAGATCGTCTTCGATGTCGCTGAGATCCCCTTTCCATACAATGGGATCCTTGGCCGCCCAGCGCTGGCCAAGTTCATGGCGGCGTCCCACTACGCCTACAACACGTTGAAGATGCCGAGACCGCTGACCATCATCATCGTCCTCTCCGACAAGAAAGATGCGCTCATCTGCGCCGATCAACTCTACCGAGAGGAAGTTGTAGCAACTGTCGCGAAGACACTTGCTCCTGACGCTGAAGCTCCAGGGAGGAAGAAGGCCGGCAAGACCTCTTCCGGCGAGACCTCTTGCACCCACTCCGGTAAGCACACCTATTCAGAGTGCTGCCCTCCCATTGAGGACGTGCCAGAGAGCTCCACCGACAAGAGCAAGAAGTCCAAGGCTGCACCACCAGAAACCAAGAAGGTGTCCGTCAAGGAGGACGGCACGGGCGGGGCTTTCACCATAAGCACCACCCTCGACAGAAAATAGGAAAGCGCGCTCGTCGCCTTCCTGCGGGTGAATGTCGATGTGTTTGCATGGAAAGCATCCGACATCCCCGGCGTTCCCAGGGAGGTGATTAAGCACCATCTTGTTGTCTGTCCTCATGCGCGGCCCGTCAAGCAGAAGGTCAGGAAGCAAGCTTTGGAGCAACAAGAGTTCATCATAGAAGAGATCAGAAACTTGGAGGCGGCAGGCCTGGTTAGAGGAGTACTCCACCCCACGTGGTTGGCCAATCCGGTGGTGGTGCGTAAGGCAAGTGGGAAGTGGAGACATTGTATTGACTACACGGATATCAATAAAGCTTGTCCAAAGGATCCTTTCCCCTGCCACGCATCGACCAGATTGTAGACTCCACTGCCGGGTGTGACCTGCTGTCATTCCTCGACGCCTATTCAGGATACCACCAGATCTTCATGGTGAAAGAAGACAAAGAGAAGATCGCGTTCATGACCCCATGTGGTACGTACTGTTTTGTACATATGCCTTTCGGGTTGAAGAGCGCCAGTTCGACTTTTGCCTGAGCGGTCCAAATTGGTTTTGAGCCCCAGCTGCATAGAAATATGGAATCCTATATGGATGATATAGTGGTCAAAACAAAGGACAGGGCCACGCTCATACAAGACCTAGAAGAAACATTTGCAAATATGCGCAAGATCAACCTCAAGCTCAACCAAGAGAAGTGTGTGTTCGATGTCCCGTCCAGCAAACTCCTTGGGTTCTTTGTGTCTCAGCGCGGAATCGAAGCAAACCCCGACAAGATCAAGGCGACCGAGCAGATTGAAGCACCAAAGCGGGTCAAAGACGTCCGTAGGCCCGCCGGCTGCATTGCTGCCCTGAGTAGGTTCATCTCCAAATCTGCTGAATGCGCCCTCCCCTTTTTCAAAATTTTGAAAAAGGCGGGTCCAGTAAAATGGACTCCGGAGGCAGAGGCTGCACTGCAAGATTTGAAGTGGTACCTTTCCTCCACGCCAATACTAGTCGCGCCCAAACCACAAGAGCCGTTGTTGCTATACTTGGCAGCAATGAATCAAGTGGTCAGTGCCACGCTGGTGGCGCAGAGGGAACTTGAGGAAGAGGCAGCAGTAGCAGCGGAGCCATCGGGTGGCGGGCCAGGGCCCTCCCCGGCAGAGTCTGACGCCGGCAGGACGGGACCCCCGGCAAGACCCGATCCCGGCAAGACGGAGTCTGAGCAGATGAGAAGAGTAGGACAGAAGAAGAAGATGGTGCAGCACCCAGTTTATTTTGTCGGTTCCCTCGTGCAGGGGGCTAGGTCAAGATATTCTGGTATGCAGAAGCTACTTTTTGGCATCCTCATGGCCTCGAGAAAGCTGCGCCACTATTTCCAAGCACATGAGATCACCGTCGTCACGCGCCTCCCATTGCAACGAATCTTGCACAACCCAGATGCAACTGGGAGGATTGTGGAGTGGGTGTTGGAGCTGTCGAGCTTTGGCCTCAAGTTTGAAAGTACTTCAACAATCAAGAGCCGAGCCCTGGTAGAGTTCATAGCAGAATGGACCGCAATTCCCGACGAGGAGATTCAAGAGACCACCCTTCCCGGCGAGGAGACGAGCAGTGAGTGGATTATGTACTTTGATGGAGCTTTTCTCACTCCAGGGTGCTGGTGCCGGCGTATTACTCGTCGCACCCAACAGAGAGCGCCTCAAGTACGTAATCCAGATGCACTTTCCTCAGGAAAAATCAACAAACAATACGGCGGAGTACGAGGGGTTGTTGGCCGGACTCAGAATCGCAGCAGACCTCGGAATCAGAAATCTCATCGTCAGAGGTGATTCGCAACTCGTCGCCAAGCAAGTGAACAAGGACTACCAGAGCCCGTTGATGGAGGCCTATGTGGATGAAGTGAGGAAGTTGGAAGAGCGCTTTGACGGATTGCAAGCAGAGCATGTTCCTCGAGCGGAGAACGGCATTGCTGACGACCTGTCAAAGCGCGCTGCCCTCAAGTTGCCTGTGGAACCAGGTACCTTTGTGCTTCAATTAACTCAGCCATCCGTTGAACCATCAGCAGGACAGAACAAACGAAGGAAGGCGAGCCCTGGCAAGTACTTTCCCACTGAGCTCCCAGGAGCCACCGGCAAGGACGTTGCCAGGAGTCCCAAGCTTGCCGGAGAGCAGCAACCCTCGATCTAGGCTCCGGCATCGGTGAGGGAGTCCTGGATTAGGGGGTCCTCGGACAGCCGGACTATGTACTTTAGCCGGACTCTTGGACTATGAAGATACAAGATTGAAGACTTCGTCCCGTGTCCGGATGGGACTCTCCTTGGCGTGGAAGGCAAGCTTGGCAATACGGATATGTAGATTTCCTCCTTTGTAACCGACTCTGTGTAACCCTAGCCCCCTCCGGTGTCTATATAAACCGGAGGGTTTAGTCCGTAGGACAACAACAATCATACCATAGGCTAGCTTCTAGGGTTTAGCCTCTACGATCTCGTGGTAGATCAACTCTTGTAATACTCATATCATCAAGATCAATCAAGCAGGAAGTAGGGTATTACCTCCATCGAGAGGGCCCGAACCTGGGTAAACATCGTGTCCCCCGCCTCCTGTTACCATCCGCCTTAGACGCACAGCTCGGGACCCCCTACCCGAGATCCGCCGGTTTTGACACCGACATTGATGCTTTCATTGAGAGTTCCAGTGTGCAGTCGCGATAAAGGATTGATGGCTCCTTCGATCATCGGCAACGATGCGACCCAGGGTGAGGTTTTCCTCCCCGGACAGATTTTCGTATTCGGCGGCTTCGTACTATGGGCCAACTCGCCTGGCCATCTGGAGCAGATCGAGAGCTACGCCCCTGGCCGTCAGGTCAGGTTTGGAAATTTGAACTACACTGCCGACATCCACGGAGACTTGATCTTTGACGGATTCGAGCCCATGTCAGGTGCGCCGCACAGTCACGACGAGCACGACTTAGCTCTGCCGTCGGACGGTGTTCGGGAGATCACACCTGTGGCTACTCTGGCCCTAGATCCGGAGTTGATTGCGCCATCCGAGGACGGGTGGATGGACCCCGCCTCGGAGGCCACACACTCAGTGGCGATAGAGCCGAATACTGACTTCACCTCCTATGAGACCTGTGTCGCCGGATCCTCGGATTCATCCCCGGCCACAGGCCCCGAACTGCCTGCGTCCATGCCTATCAAATCTGATTGGGCGCCGATCATGGAGTTTACCTCTGCGGATATCTTTCAGCACTCGCCCTTTGGCGATGTGCTAAATTCATTAAAATCTCTCTCCTTGTCAGGAGGCCCTTGGCCGAACTATGTCCAGCTCGAGTGGGAGGCGGACGACGAAAAAATTCGTTCCCCACCCACCACCCACTTAATAGCCACTGTCGATGACTTAACCGACATGCTCGATTTCAACTCCGAAGACATCGACGGTATGGACGACGATGCAGGAGAAGAACAGGAACCACCGCCCACAGGGCGCTGGACAGCCACTTCATCACACGATATATATATGGTGGATACACCCAAAGAAAACAATGACAAGGAACGGAAGGATGCAGCGAGGGATAGTTCCCTCGAGAAGCAACCAAAGCGACGGCGTAGGCGCCGCTCCAAATCTCGCCTCGGCAAAAACAGCGATAACAGCGCAAGAAAAAATAATACCCCGGTCGACTCCAGAGGAAACAACGACCACACGGACCCAGCAACAGAGTAGGATGAACCAGCGGACGGCGAACATAGTACGGAGCCGCTGTCTGATCACGGTGACGCCGAGGATAAAGCTCATCAACCTCTCTCCGGAGAGGAAAACAGTCCGGACGACGATGCACACATCATCCCGGAAAAGCACTTGGAACAAGAGAACCTCCATAGAAGGCTTATTGCCACCGCGAGGAGTCTGAAGAAGCAGAAGCAAAGGCTTAAAGACGCGCAGAATACGCTCAACAGTAGATGGAACAAAGTGCTCAACACTAAAGAAAAGTATGGTGGCAGTCGCCGCACAAAGAGCTATCCAAAGCGCAAGCTGTTACCTGAATTCGATGATGAGGCCTTAGAGCCTACACAGCCAAAAAATAAAACGGTCGACCGGTCGGATCGACCACCTCGTGGCCGCGATAGGGCGGCTAATGAGGCCGCACATAAGTCAGCACACGATTCACGTGAGGACTTGCATCAAAAAGCCGGCATGACCAGATCCATCTACGGATCTAGGAAGCGTGCTCCAGCGCAGAATCAAGACAAATCCAAATACAGGGGTGCCGCGCACCCCCTATGCTTCACCAATGAGGTGCTGGGTCACGAATTTCCAGAGGGATTCAAACCCGTGAACGTAGAGGCGTACGACGGGACGACAGACCTTGGGGTCTGGATTGCGGACTTCATCCTCCATATCCATATGGCTCGCGGAGACGATCTCCATGCCATCAAATACTTGCCCCTCAAGTTGAAAGGACCAGCTCAGCACTGGCTGAAGAGCCTCCCCGAAAATTCAATTGGAAGTTGGGAGGAGCTTGAGGATGCTTTTAGGGCTAACTTTCAAGGGACCTATGTCCGACCTCCGGATGCAGACGATTTAAGTCATATAATTCAACAGCCCGGAGAGTCAGCCCGAAAGCTTTGGAATAGATTTCTCACTAAGAAGAATCAAATCGTCGACTGCCCGGACGCCGAAGCCTTAGCAGCTTTCAAACACAGTGTCCGAGACGAATGGCTCGCCAGACACCTCGGCCAAGAAAAACCGAGGACAATGGCAGCCCTAACAAGCCTCATGACCCGCTTTTGCGCGGGCGAAGATAGCTGGCTGGCCCGTAGTAGCACCAGGGACCCAGGCACATCTGAAGTCAGGGATGGCAATGGAAAACCATGGCGCAGTAAAAGCAAGCGTCGAAATAATGAAGACAGCCCAGACAACACGGCGGTAAACGCCGGATTTAGGGGCTCTCGACCCGGTCAACGGAAAAAGCCTTTCAAAGGCAACAGAGATGGACCGTCCAGCCTAAACAAGATTCTAGACAAATTATGTCAGATTCATGGCACCTCCGATAAACCTGCAAATCACACCCACAGAGAATGCTGGGTCTTCAAGCAGGGCGGCAAGCTAAACGCCGAACACAAGGGGAGGGAGACACGAAGTGAAGACGAGGATGAGCCTCGCCAGCAAAACACTGGGGGATAGAAATAATTCCCACCAGAGGTCAAAATAGTGAACGTGATTCACGTAACAAAAAGGAGGAGCAAACATGCACTCCGAGACATATGCGCGGTAGAGCCCTTCACCCCTAAGTTCAACCCTTGGTCGGCTTGCCCGATCACTTTTGATCGTAGGGATCACCCGACTCGTATCCGGCACGGAGGATTGGCTGCCTTGGTGCTAGACCCAATAATCGACGGATACCATCTCACCCAAGTCCTCATGGACGGCGGCAGTAGCCTTAATCTGATATATCAGGACACAGTCCGCAAAATGGGGATAGACCCGACAAGAATCAGCAAAAGCAATACTACCTTTAAAGGAGTAATACCAGGCCCAGAGGCCCACTGTACGGCCTCTCTAGTACTAGAGGTTGTATTCAGTTCTCCCGACAACTTCCGAAGTGAAAAGTTAACCTTCGACATCGCTCCATTCCGAAGCGGCTATCAAGAAATACACGGAAGAACAGCCTTCGCTCGTTTTAATGTAGTACCGCATTATGCTTCTCTTAAGCTTAAGATGCCCGGTCCACGTGGCATCATCATAGTTAGCGGAAACACTGAGTGTTCCATACGCGCAGAAGAACGTGTGTCGGCTTTAGCAACCGAACACTAAACGGCCTCTCCAACCAGAATAAATGGTCGGTTATCAAGACCGCGGACACGGCTAGATGAGTCTGGCGCACCACTAGCTGTAACAGCTTAGATAAACCTGAGATTGGTTTGATTGATATAACCCCATAGGCGGTACTAGGGGCTTCCCGCATGTAAAAAGGACCACAGTTTGGCTTGACCTCATTTAGATTGAATTTTAATGAGAATAATTAGTTTTTCACACGAAGACTTTCATCTAAGTTTTTCTCTTTTTACAGATGACAATCGTGCTACACCCTTCCAGGATACGGCACAACGGAGACACAGGCGCAGACATGCAGCAGGGCCCCGCTCAAAGGTTTCTTTTTAGATTAAGACCCTGTGTAAACCTTTCTTACTGTCTCTTGTTGCTTGACACCCCCCCGGATACCTAACACAACCGTGAGGGATGCTGGCGTTGTTGGCATTTCGCCACGTCAGACTAATGCACGTACCTGGAAATTTAGGGTCCATTATCAAGGGCGTTACTCAGCCCGGTACATCTTGTAAAGACCAAACACCTTAGGGAGTGTTCGGCGTCGCGAGTTTGGCCTTATATGCACCAGCTCCGAATCATGTCTTGGGTCAAATGTTGGGTTTGCCCGGCTCCGGCGTTTTGCTACCTTACGTTCCGCTCTATCGGCTAAGGTGGCACCGGGAGAACTACTGCGATTGTGCCCTGGTTCATCCGGATGAGCACCTCAGTAGAGAAAGCCGAAAACTGACTGTCATGATAAGGCGCGAGACTGGTCAACCACTCGATGACTTAGCGGAATCTTCGGGATTCCTCCGCATTAACGAAGGGCCGGTTTTCCCGGTCATGTACGTACACGCCCCGTACTCGGATGAGCGCGGAAGTACCAGGGGCTATATAGTAGCCCCACTGTCAAACTCCTATGGTTAAGTGAAAGTGTTAAAGCAATATAGTCCGATTGCCTCGTTTGCCGCGCTACCACCTCCTTAATGGACCAAGACGTTGGATCAAGTGTGAACACGCGCTTTTGCAAACACCCCCGCATTATATGCGTGGGGGCTGAAGTCGACGACTGCAAACTTTCAGGTTATATATATATACATAAACGGCCGCACGGAGGCATCATAATACTTTCAGGCAAAAGTATAAACACAGCCTTTATAATTCAAATAGCACTGTTTTTACAATCGGGATACATGTCACTCGAACATGACACTCTTCGAGCACTGAGCCTCTATTAAACGAGCACCTTCTAGGACTTCTTCAAAATAGTGCTCGGCCGAAACCTGGCCTACGGCCGGATTCTGGGTTGCAATAGCGGTGGCCTCCATCTTTGCCCAGTATGTCTTGACACGGGCAAGAGCCATCCGTGCACCCTCTATGCACGCCGACCTCTTTACAGCGTCGATATGCGGCACAGCACCAAGGAATCATTGCACTAGACCAAAATAACTATTCGGCCTTGGTCCTTCCGGCCATAGATGATCCACGACATACCTCATGGCAAGTCCGGACAACCTATGGAGCTCGGCCCACTCGGCCATTTGCTCATTTAACAGCAGCGGACGCGCTGGAGCATTGAACTGCGACCAGAACAACTTTTCCACTTCGTGATCTTTTTTATCTTTGAAAAACTTGGTCGCATCTGCAGCACTCGCCGCCAAATCCAAGTACGCGTCCGCAGAACTCCATAATTGATCCAGAAGGGCATACTTAGGATCTCCGAACTTCGTCCGCAACAAAAAGGGCTTCCCAGCCGTGAAATCTCTGGCTTGGCATAGCTCCTCCTTCGCCGCTCTAATTTTAGAGCGGGTTTCCTTGGCTGCTACCACGGCTTTCTCCAGGTCCACCGTCTTCGTTTGAATTTCCCTTTCAAGAAGCTCATAACGGTCGGCGGCATCTTTTAACTCAACAGCCATCTTGGCTATTTTCTCTTTGCTCCGGCAATGCGCAGCCTGTTCGGCTCTTAACTCTTCGACCGCCTTTAGGGCGGCCACATCACTCCTCCTGGCTTGATCCTTGGCTCGGGCAAGTTCCGCCCGAAGGGTCTCCACGGCGGCAGCTCCATCTGCAGTCACAGCATATTATAGATACTAGCATCATGCTCCTCTTAATATATGTTGATCACCGGAGAATACATACCCTGTGCCTCGTTAAGCCGCCTGTTTACAAGCACCATGTCGGCATCCGCCGCATCAAGCTGCCGCTTCAGTTTGGCAAACTCACCAGTCCGGCTAGCCACCGGACCCTCAGCCGCCTGCACATGAAAGCGGCATGATCATTACCTGGGACTATGATCCTCTGTTTGCCGCCTTTTTCGACAGCAACCAGAGTCTCAAGGGCTACTATCTGCATAGGGCACACCTAGCGTGTGCGGTACCGTAAAAAATATGCATATTACTTTCCGTACCTCAAAGCCTCTCAGCAGGCTCATAAAAGCTTCATGCAACCCGCTTTCGGCGGATGAAATCCTCTCAACCACCGTACCCATTAATGTACGTTGCGCTTATGAGATAGCCGCTTGCTCCAGAAGATTCATCAGTGCTTCTGGTCGTGCACCGGACAGTTCCAGACTCTTTCTGTTGCTCCGCTTAGGAGCCGAATACTCCGGACTTCGGGAGGCCGAAGGGTCACCTTCTGGCCTTGGTGGATCAGGAGAAATCCTTCGTGACGACACCTCTGGGTTGTCTGCCTCATGAGGCGGGGAGGCATGGGGAGGCGTTTCGCTCTCCATCATCTCCGTAAGAAGATCCCCCGAAGACGAACTCTGTCGAGAAGGGCTACGATCCGAACTACAAGATATACGTCTCGGTTATTGTCCTCGGAAATAAAGTAGGATATATTTACTATAAAGTACTTTTGTTTACTTACAGCTCGGTGGAGGGCTGGTCCATTTGCGGGCACTATGCGGTAAGGATTCCCTCCGGGGTAGGGCCCCCTGACAAAGGTTTCTTCCCTCGTTTGGAGACCATTGTTTCCAAGTCTTCAGAGGCGGTCCGCTTTCTTCCCTGCGGAGTGGGAATTTTAGATTCTTCTCCCCGGTTATCCTCCTTCGCGGAGGCACTAGTTCCCCCGGTTTGGATGAATAATGAGTGAGGCCCACTTTCGGCTTCTTTATTCCTCCCTTTATCTTCCCCTGATGGCACTTGATAAGGCGCAAGCTCAAGCATCCTGGCTAGTACAGGATCCGGTGAGCCTTCGGGAAGGGGGGCCGAACACCTGATCATCTTCGCCTTTTTTATCCAGTCCTGGTCAAAGACCGACCTTTCAGAATGATGTTGTGATAAATAAAGAGACAGCATGTTCGGCCGAAGAGTTACTTACTTGGGTGTTTGGACAATTGCAGTTTAGGCCCGCATCCTCGATGGTGTCTGGACACTTTATTCGTGATCCGAAGAACAACATGTACATCTCTTCGAGCGTCATGCCGAAGAATTGCTGAATGGTTCGCGGTCCTTCCGGGTTGAACTCCCACATACGGAGAGATCAACGTTGGCATGGCAGGACCCAACGAACTAGCATGACTTGCATTACCTTGACAAGGCTGACATCTCTCTTGAGGAGATCCCGAATGCGACTCTGCAATGTCGGCACGTCCTTAGCCGGCCCCCAGTCCAGCCCCTTGTTGACCCATGATGCCAGTTGTGGCGGGGGGCCTGAACGGAAGGCAGGGGCAGCTACCCACTTAGTACTTCAGGGAGCCGTGATGTAAAACCACTCCCGCTGCCATAAGTTGGACATCTCGGAGAAGGATCCCTTTGGCCATGGAGCATCGACGCCTTTGCTTATTATGGCGCCTCCGCACTCTGCGTGTCGCCCATCGATCATCTTCGGCTTCACATTGAAGGTCTTGAGCCATAAGCCGAAGTGTGGGGCGATGCGGAGGAAGGCCTCGCACACGACGATAAACGACGAGATGTGAAGGATGGAATCCGGAGCTAGATCATGGAAATCGAGCTTGTAATAGAACATAAGCCCTCTAACAAAGGGATCAAGACTAAAGCCTAGCCCTCGGAGGAAGTGGGAAACAAATACGACGCTCTCGTTAGGTTCGGGAGTGGGGATGACCTGCCCTTGAGCAGGCAGCCTGTGCGAGATTTCGGCGGTCAGATACCTGGCTTCTCTTAGCTTCTTGATGTCCTCCTCTGTGACAGAGGAGGCCACCCACCGGCCTTGAAGGTTGGATCCGGACATGATTGAAGGTCCGAAGTGCCTAGCCTCTGCCTTGGGTGCTGGAATTCGAGGTGGGAGAGGGGAAAGATCGAGCGCAAGAAGAAAAGGACGGGCCTTGACCCCTTTATAAAGAGGGTGAATATCAAGCGCCCTCCGCACGACCGTCTGGAACTTGCCTAAAATCGAGGAGTTGTACCAGCGGGCATGATTGGGTTACCCACACCCGTATTGATGAGAATCCCGTGATAAGGGGACACGATCTCTGCTTCGACAAGACGTGCCAAGAAAACTGCCTCGCAATATGTGCAGTGGCTGGTTGAGAAAAACGGTTCGAATAATGACCGGGTTGTGGTGTGATGTCATGCTGCAGAATGTGTCAGCAGATTAGATTTGTGGAAATATTATTCTCTCTACGGTGGTATGTGGAATTTGTTTTGCAGAGCCGGACACTATCCTTGTGTTTGAAATCTTCTATGGAGTATTCGGAGGAGGAACCCGCCTTGCAATGCCGAAGACAATCTGCGCGCCAGACTCATCATCATTGAAGCCTGGTTCAGGGGCTACTGAGGGAGTCCTGGATTAGGGGGTCCTCGGCTAGCCGGACTATGTACTTTAGCCGGGCTGTTGGACTATGAAGATACAAGATTGAAGACTTCGTCCCGTGTCCGGATGGGACTCTCCTTGGCGTGGAAGGCAAGCTTGGCAATACGGATATGTAGATCTCCTCCCTTGTAACCGACTGTGTGTAACCCTAGCCCCCTCCGGTGTCTATATAAACCGGAGGGTTTAGTCCATACGACGACAACAATCATACCATAGGCCAGCTTCTAGGGTTTAGCCTCTACGATCTCATGGTAGATCAACTCTTGTAATACTCATATCATCAAGATCAATCAAGCAGGAAGTAGGGTATTACCTCCATCGAGAGGGCCCGAACCTGGGTAAACATCGTGTCCCCCGCCTCCTGTTACCATCTGCCTTAGACGCACAGTTCGGGACCCCCTACCCGAGATCCGCCGGTTTTGACACCGACAATGGGCGCAGCCCATTGTCCGTTTCCTCCAAACAGGAGAGCTCCCCGAGGAGTAGGAAGAAGCAGAGAAAGTAGCCGTCGGTCTAGCATGTACCAGTTTGTCGATGATGCCCTCTATAGAAGAAGACCGGACGGTGTGAAATTGAAGTGCATTCCTCGGGAGGACGGACTGAGGCTGTTGGCAGAGATACATGGAGGCATGTGTGGATCCCACATAGGGTCAAGGGCTCTTGCCGGCAAAGCATTCCGGCAAGGTTTCTTCTAGCCCGCCGCCCTCCAGGATGCAACTGCACTAGTAACCAAGTGTGAAGTGTGCCAGTTCCATTAAAAGAAGCTTCATCAACCAGCCCAAGCTCTTCAGACAATCCCTCTATCCTGGCCATTTTCGGTCTGGGGGCTTGACATACTGGGGCCCTTTCCCCGTGCCGTCGGGGGCTTTGAGTACTTGTACGTCGCGATCGACAAGTTCACAAAGTGGCCGGAAGTGGAACCAGTGAGAAAGGTAATAGCACAGTCAGCCGTCAAGTTCTTCAAGGGACTAGTTTTCCGTTTCAGTGTGCCGAACAAAGTCATCACCGACAACAGCACGCAGTTCACGAGCCGCGCCTTCATGCAGTACATTCAAGACCTCGGCAGCAAGGTCTGTTTCGCTTCTGTTGCCCATCCCAGAAGTAACGGCCAAGCTGAGAGGGCAAATGCGTAAGTGCTGCGAGGCCTCAAGACCTGAACTTTTGACAAGCTGCACAAGTGCGGAAGGCGCTGGATTGATGAGTTGCCAACGGTTCTTTGGTCAATTAGAACGACACCAAATCGAGCCACTGGCCAGACACCCTTTGCCCTAGTATACAGGGCAGAAGCAGTTCTCCCCACTGAACTCATATATGGGTCACCTCGAGTGCTCGCTTGTGATGAGCTTGAGCAAGAGTAGTTGCACCAAGATGATGCGACGCTCCTTGAGGAAGATCGTCTTCGGGCAGCTGTGCGGGCCGCCCGCTACCAGCAACTCTTGTGCCGCTATCATAGCCACAAGGTTCACGCCCGAAGCCTGAGGAAGGCGACCTTGTTCTTCGGCGGATCCAATCCACCAAGAATTCAAACAAGTTGACGCCGAAGTGGGAAGGCCTTTATCGGGTAATACGAGTCCCCAGGCCTGGCGCAGTCCGCCTGGAGACCGAAGATGGCATTCTGGTGAGCAACTCCTGGAATATCGAACATCTTCGCAAGTTTTACCCCTAAGGTGCGGTTGCCGGGAGCCCCGGCAACCCCCGTTTTGTACTAGCCTTGCCAGCAAGGCATGTAACCCTATATACGGAGCCAGGCGCAGACCCTTTGCGCAGTCAGGGAAAAGGAATCCCTTAGTATGTATAGTTTCCTGTCGATTTCCATGTTTATGTGTATACGTATATGCATGCTTGTCCAGGGTACTGTACTACTTTTTGATTCCAGTAAATGTTAGTGAACCACCAAGGTTCCGTGCTTTTGCCCTCTCTTCTTTCCAGCCACGGCAAGGACGCACGATCCCGCCAAGGACTCGGCTCCGGCAAGAAGTTGAGAACACCACCCGGCATAGCGATCCCCAGCAAACCAAACAGATAAAGTTCACCTCTTGCCCATTCGTATTCATAACATGTGACTTGTGCATTAGAAAACCTCGCCACTCTTCTTTAAGGACTCGAGGGCTCCCATTTCCGACCCGAATGCTGCTTCAGTCAGAGTGGTCGTGGTGACCCTTGTCAAAAAGAGGTGGACGGGGGGCTGGGCCCTTTGTCTGTAACCCGGCAGATGTGATTCTCTGGCAGGCGCAAGGGACGCCGGCGAGGTGGCTTGCCGGAAGGACTCATTTATTTACACTAAGGAGGCATTTCGCCTCCGCACGAACGTACACGTGCACGAGTTCCCGGCAGGGCTAGACTTTTTCATTAATATGTTGATGCGAGTACAAAGGTTACAGGACACAAGCATGGGCTCGAGAGATTACATTATCTAGAAATTAAGATTTGGCAAGTGCCTACAATTTAAAAAGAAAGATAGGTGCCCCGTGATCTCCGTTCTTGCCCCTTTCCTCCCAGGTGCGGCAGGTGAAGGCAAAAAGGAAGCGGCGGGGAACGCGTCGATGGAGAGCTTGACGAGGAAGACCCTCGATAGGGCGAGGAGCTGAGGGAGGAGGGCGGCGCGGTCAGTCGGAGTTGGCGTCCTCCTGCTTGACGCCCTCGTCGTTGCTGTCCCTGTCCTCCTCGTCACTCCCGCTCGAGGAGGAGGTTTCACCGTCGGAGGAGCTCTCCACGCAACACCTTAGGCGAGCTCCCAAGAGACTGAAGACCTTGACGGAGAGCAGGCCGTTCTCCATCAATTTGAATTGGAGGACGATCCCCTCCGACAAGCTATGGACACGAGTGAAGGTCTTCCATCCACAGCGGAGATACATAACATGAGGGGCGGGGAAGTCGACGTCGACCCGCATGCTGCCATTCCCACAACCCCTCACATGCAGCCTCAAGGCCTGAGTCGGGTCAAGCTCCATCTCCCGAGCGAACGGAGTGGCGAGACGAAGATGGCCGCGCACCGGCCCGTGCAGCCTGACGTAGAACTCGCGGGGTTGGTCTCTGACATGGCCTTCCATTAGGGGAGGGGCCGCTAGCGGAGGCGAAGCCGGTGCGCCGCCCCGTCCTCGTCTTCCCCGAGTGCCACGGCGGCCTCGGCCTCGCCCCCTCCCTCTTCCTCTCGTGGCCGGCTCCACCGCCACGAGCTCTTGGGAAGGAAGGGCACGTTGTCGAGCGAAGACCCTCGTCGTCGCCATCGAAGCACCAGCGCGCCCTCTCGCCATGACGGAAGGAAGAAAGGAGTCAAGGTGGAGGGAGATGAACGTTGAAGGATTGAAGGACGCCGTCCCCCTCCCCTTCTTCTTATAAAGGGGCGGGGTCGAGGCTCGGCCGCCCCACTCAACCAATCCGGTCGCCAAGGGGCGCAGGGAATCGAGACCAACCCGCTGCTCCAATCAGCGACGACCCGGTTTCCCGCCTTGATATTATGGCCCGTGCCCTCCACGTCCACCACCTACCCTCCTCGGGGCATGGAGGACACGTGGAAAGCAAACCGGAATCAAGAAGACAACTGAAGTGACCGTATTCTACCCCATGACCGTGGAGCGCGGGCACCTTGAAGGCCGTGACCTAAGTCCACTTAGTAAATGAGTCGTGCCCCTGCGTTTTCCTCCCTTTTTTCGGAAGGCATGGGCCGCCTCTTTACCATTTACCACGATGTGACGCATGCGTGCAGAAACCGCCCCACACATGACCCCCACGTCACGCACGACCCCCCACGTCGCGCATTCAACGCGGGTCATGGGGAAGCGCAACTGGCGAGGGAGTTACTGCGATAAAACTCCGCCGCCCGCGCGCCCGTGCACCGTTCTTGGCCTGGCCCAGTAACGCTCCGCGCTTATATGTGGCCCAGGCCCGGGGGCTCCTGTCGGTGTACAAAAGTAGGGGTCCTATTTGTACCCCTTTACTTGTGGGCGGGCAGTTGCAGCCCCACCTGCGGCCACGCTTGGTGGGGCAAACGAAGCAAAGACACAAGACGGACAGAGCAACACCAAGACAGAAACAGAAAAAGCAGAGGGCGAGGTGAACTCCCCCGGCAAGGCCCTTGCCGGGGCGGCCTCCACAGCCCCGGCAAGAACCTTGCCGAGGAAACTTGCTCAACACCAGCAGAGCTTCCACCCTTGAGCCTAAGAGTTCCAACGCCATCACCCACATTGGAACCAAGGCTCGGGAGGCACCTCCATGGTGGCAAGCAGATCTTTGCGAAGACCAGAAGCATACAAGACTAGATGATAACCAGAAGGCAATGATCCTCGGCAAGATCCTTGCCGAAGATACCCACGAGACCCCCGGGAAGACCCTTGCCGGGGACGACCACGATGCCGCGGCAAGACCCTTGCCAGGGCCCCGGCAAGACTCTTGCCGAAGACATCCGCGGGGCCGCAGCCTGGCCCGCACCTGCCAAAGCTCCACCGCCGTTCCAACACAGCAGCCAGCCCACCAACAAGGCAGGCACCTGCGTGGCGACATGAAGCTTCCAGGCCAACTTAGCAAGCACCTGTGTGGTGGCATGCAGATCTTCGTGAAGACTCAGCCACCGTGCCAACCCAACAGCCAGCCAGCGTGGCACTACACGCCTCATCAGCTCGGACGCGTGTCGAAGCAAGGCGAGGCGGCGACAGCTGGGACGAGCTTCCTTGCCGTCCCTGATAAAGCAAGAAGGACACGTCGGCAGCGCATTAAATGTGTTTGTCCGACGGTGCCAGGAGATAGGCTCAACTACTGTATAGCTTTCCACCTCCTGTGTGCCACTGTGGCAGCCCCTTTGTCTATAAAAGGAGGCCCGCTGCATACTGGGAGAGGTTTCGGACTTTTTGGACCCTGCACGCTTTGTAGCTAGTCCAAGAACACCAGATAAACATAAGCCATCAGGAGTAGGGTATTACGCATCACTTGCGGCCCGAACCAGGATAATCCTCCCGCGTCGATCTTCTAATCCCGCTCTTCCCACAGCCCCGCGCCCGCCAACCGTAGCAAAAGGGATTCTTCGTGGTCCCATAGGAGTCGTTTCCCCCAACAGTGGGTAAACGAATTACTGTTGGGCAATTGATAGAACCTGAAATAATTATGACGATATCCAGGCAATGATCATTACATAGGCATCACGTCCAAGATTAGTAGACCGACTCCTGCCTGCATCTACTACTACTACTCCACACACCGACCGCTATCCAGCATGCTAATACGTCTCCAACGTATCTATAATTTATGAAGTATTCATGCTATTATATTATCTGTTTTGGATGTTTATGGGCTTTACTAAACACTTTTATATTATTTTTGGGACTAACCTATTGACCCAGAGCCCAGTGCCAGTTTCTGTTTTTCCCTTGTTTCAGTGTTTCGCAGAAAAGGAATATCAAATGGAGTCCAAACGGGATGAAACCTTCGGGAGCGTAATTTTTGGAACGAACGTGATCCAGGAGACTTGGACTTGAAGTCAAGGAAGCTTCGAGGTGGCCATGAGGAAGGGAGGCGCGCCTGCCCCCTGGGCGCGCCCCCACCCTCGTGGGCCCCTCGTGGCTCCCCTGACCGACTTCTTTCGCCTATATATATCCATATACCCTAAAAACATCGAGGAACACAATAGATCGGGAGTTCCGCCGCCGCAAGCCTCTGTAGCCAACAAAAACCAATCGAGACCCTGTTCCGGCACCCTGCCGGAGGGGGGATCCCTCACCGGTGGCCATCTTCATCATCTCGGCGCTCTCCATGACGAGGAGTGAGTAGTTCACCCTCGGGGCTGAGGGTATGTACCAGTAGCTATGTGTTTGATCTCTCTCTCTCGTGTTCTTAATTTGGCACGATCTTGGTGTATCGCGAGCTTTGCTATTATAGTTGGATCTTATGATGTTTCTCCCCCTCTACTCTCTTGTAATGGATTGAGTTTTCCCTTTGAAGTTATCTTATAGGATTGAGTCTTTAAGGATTTGAGAACACTTGATGTATGTCTTGCATGTGCTTATCTGTGGTGACAATGGGATATCACGTGATTCACTTGGTGTATGTTTGGTGATCAACTTGCGGGTTCCATGACCTCGTGAACTTATGCATATGAGTTGGCACATGTTTTTCGTCTTGACTCTTCGGTAGAAACTTTGGGCACTCTTTGAAGTTCTTTGTGTTGGTTGAATACATGAATCTGAGATTGTGTGATGCATATCGTATAATCATACCCACAGATACTTGAGGTGACATTGGAGTATCTAGGTCATATTAGGGTTTTGGTTGATATGTGTCTTAAGGTCTTACTCTAGTACGAACTCTTTAATAGATCGATCTGAAAGAATAACTTTGAGGTGGTTTCGTACCCTACAATAATCTCTTCGTTTGTTCTCCGCTATTAGTGACTTTGGAGTGACTCTTTGTTGCATGTTGAGGGATAATTATATGATCCAATTATGTTATTATTGTTGAGAGAACTTGCACTAGTGAAAGTATGAACCCTAGGCCTTATTTCAACGCATTGCAATACCGTTTGTGCTCACTTTTATCATTAGCTACCTTGCTGTTTTTATATTTTCAGATTACAAAAACCTATATCTACCATCCATATTGCACTTGTATCACCATCTCTTTACCGAACTAGTTCACCTATTCAATTTACCATTGTATTGGGTGTGTTGGGGACACAAGAGACTCTTTGTTATTTGGTTGCAGGGTTGTTTGAGAGAGACCATCTTCAACCTACGCCTCTCACGGATTGATAAACCTTAGGTCATCCACTTGAGGGAAATTTGCTACTGTCCTACAAACCTCTGCACTTGGAGGCCCAATAATGTCTACAAGAAGAAGGTTGCCTAGTAGACATCAAGCTCTTTTCTGGCGTCGTTGCCGGGGAGGTGAGTGCTTGAAGGTATATCTTTAGATCTTGTAATCAAATCTTTTAGTTTCTTGTTTTATCACTAGTTTAGTCTATAAAAGAAAACTACAAAAAAATGGAATTAAGGGTGCCTCATATGCTTCATCCTTTTAATGTCTTCCGTGAAAATAAGGATTCCGATAATTGTGCTCAATTGCTAGAGGAAGAATGCATTAAAATGTTTGGCACTAAATATTTGAATGATGAGCATGATTGCAATGTTGTTAGTATGAATTCTTTGAATACCCATGATGCTAATGATATGCAAAGCCACAAGCTTGGGGATTCTATGTTTGATGAAGATGATATGTTTAGTCCCCCAAGTTTTGATGAGAAAATTTATTATGATGAAAGCATGCCTCCTATTTATGATGATTATTGTGATGAAACGTATGCTATAAAGAACAAAGATAACCATGAAACTTGTCATCATGATTTTAATTTTCAATTGGATTATGCTTCACATGATAGTTATTTTGTTGAGTTTTCTCCCACTACTATTCATGAGAACAAATTTGCTTATGTGGAGAGTAGTAAAATTTCTATGCAAGTAGATCATGAAAAGAATGCTTTATGTGCTGGTTATATGGTTGAATTCATTCATGATGCTACTGAAAATTATTATGAGGGAGGAACATATGCTTGTAGGAATTGCAATATATCAAGTTTCCTCTCTATGTGCTTAAAGTTTTAAAGTTATGCTTGTTTTGCCTTCCTATGCTAGTTGATTATTGTTCCCATAAGTTGTTTGCTCACAAAATCCCTATGCATAGGAAGTGGGTTAGATTTAAATTTGCTAGTCATATTCTTCATGATGCTCTCTTTATGTTTCAGTTCTTATCTTTTAGGTGAGCATCATTGAAATCATCATGCCTAGCTAGGGGCGTTAAACGTTAGCGCTTGTTAGGAGGCAACCCAATTTTATTTTTGTTCTTTGCCTTTTGCTCCTGTTTAGTAATTTAATTCATCTAGCCTCTGGTTAGATGTGGTTTTGTGTTTTAATTAGTGTTTGTGCCAAGTAAAACCTATAGGATCTTCTTGGATGATAGTTATTTGATCTTGCTGAAAATTCCAGAAACTTTCTGTTCACGAAAACAATTGTTAAAAATCACCAGAACGTGATAAAATACTGATTCCAATTGCAGCAGATCAATAAACAAATTATTTAGGTCTTCCTATTTTGGTAGATTTTTATGAGTTCCAGAAGTTTGCGTTAGTTACAGATTACTACAGACTGTTCTGTTTTTGACAGATTCTGTTTTTCGTGTGTTGTTTGCTTATTTTGATGAGTCTATGGTTAGTAAAATAGTTTATAAACCATAGAGAAGTTGGAATACAGTAGGTTTAACACCAATATAAATAAAGAATGAGTTCAATACAGTACCTTGAAGTGCTGTTTTGTTTTTCTTTCGCTAACGGAGCTCACGAGTTTTCTGTTGAGTTTTGTGTTGTGAAGTTTTCAAGTTTTGGGTAAAGATTCGATGGACTACGGAATAAGGAGTGGCAAGAGCCTAAGCTTATGGATTCCCAAGGCACCCCAAGGTAATATCCAAGGACAACGAAGAGCCTAAGCTTGGGGATGCCCCGGATGGCATCCCCTCTTTCGTCTTCGTTCATCGGTAACTTTACTTGGAGCTATATTTTTATTCACCACATGATATGTGTTCTGCTTGGAGCGTCATTTTATTTTCTTTTGTTTTGCTTGATGTTTGAATAAAATACCAAGATCTGAAATTCTTAAATGAGAGAGAGTCTTCACATAGCTACATAAATATTTAACTACTCATTGATCTTCCCTTATATCTTTTTGGAGTAGTTTGTCATTTACTCGTGTGCTTCACTTATATCCTATGAGTAAATGGTTGAATGATTTGAATGTCATAAATCTGAAATTATATATGTTTCATATGCTTATCCCATGGGGAGTAATGACTTCACATATAAGAAGTAGAGGTGGTAAATTTTTTGAAGGTTAGCAAACATTGTATTGGTCACTTGAACAATTCATGAAAGAATATTGAAGGAAGAGAGATTTCACATATAAATATACTATCTTGGACATCTTCTATGATTGTGAGCCCCATTAATTATTTTCAAACCTGAGCAAATTAGTTGAAGTTGGACAAGGAAGACAACATAATGAGTTAGGCTTGGGTATATTTGTATAGAAGTTATATTGTTATGGATCCTCTAACATGTGGTGCTTGCTATTTAGAATCCTTTGCTAGCCAAAATATCTGTACTAAGCGGGAATACTGCTTGTGCATCCAAATTCCTTGAACCAAGTTTCTTCCGTGAGTGTCCACCATATCTACCTATATGCGGTATTTACCTGCCGTTCCAAGTAAATTTGCATGTGCCAAACTCTAAACCTTCAAACAATAATCTGTTTTGTATGCCCGAATCGCTCATGTAGCGACTAGGCGCTATCAGTATCTTCCATGCTAAGTGGGTTATTCTCACGATGAGTGGACTCCGCTCATCACTCACGAGAAAATGGCTGGTAACTGGGATGCCCAGTCCTATGATCAAAAGATCAAAAACAAATTCGCAAATAATTTAAACAAAACTCCCCCAGGAATGTTGATAGTTGGACGGCACCCATTGTTTCGGACAAGCCGTGGAGAGTGTGAATGTTGGTGGAGGGGGAGTAAAAAATTTACCTTTCTGCGTGGGAACCGCCTATAATGTATGTAGTATGGAAGATATTGCGAACTCTTGGTCGTTATGTTGACAATGAAAGCATACCTCTCAAAATTATTTTCATCTCTGTTTTTGCTTCGAGCTCTAGCACCTCTGCAAACCCCTGCTTCCCTCTGCGAAGGGCGTATCTTTTACTTTTATGCAAGAGTCAGTAGTATTCCTTCTCATTCCAACCTACTCTTTAGTTGGCAAGCATCATGTGATGGAAAGATCTAAGCATATATGGCCATTCAAATATATTTGAGCATGAATTATTATTGCTGACATTACCCTTGAGGTAAAAGGTTGGGAGGCGAAATATTAAGCCCCTATCTTTCTCTGTGTTCGATAAATACTATTTGTTCTAAAAATATGCTTTGAGTGGTAGCAATCTTGGAAGACTATATGATAGTTGAGTATGTGGGATTTGCTAAATCAAAGCTCTGACATAGACTCTTCCTGGAAATAAGATAAATTGTAATTCTTTGATGACTAATAACACAGTTTGTTAGTTTTCAAGAAAGTTTATGATCTATGCTTTAACATGTGAATAGTTTGTTACTTGATCATGAGAAGTTTTATGAGTTGAGCTACTATTATGACATATAATGATGCTAGAAAAGGTGATTGAAATTATCACTGATCAAACTTGTGCACCTGCTAGCATTCACACTTCATAAATTATTTCTTTTATCATTTACCTACTTGGGGATGAGTAGGAATTAAGCTTGGGGATGCTGATACGTCTCCAATGTATCTATAATTTATGAAGTATTCATCCTATTATATTATCTGTTTTGGATGTTTATGGGCTTTACTAAACACTTTTATATTATTTTTGGGACTAACCTATTGACCCAGAGCCCAGTGCCAGTTTCTGTTTTTTCCCTTGATTCAGTGTTTTGCAGAAAAGGAATATCAAACGGAGTACAAACGGAATGAAACCTTCGGGACCGTGATTTTTGGAACGAACATGATCCAGGAGACTTGGAGTTGAAGTCAAGGAAGCTTCAAGGTGGCCACGAGGCAGGGAGACACGCCTGCCCCCCTGGGCGCGCCCCCCACCCTCGTGGGCCCCTCGTGGCTCCCCTGACCGACTTCTTTCGCCTATATATATCCATATACCCTAAAAACATCGAGGAACACAATAGATCGGGAGTTTCGCCGCCGCAAGCCTCTGTAGCCACCAAAAACCAATCGGGACCCTATTCCGGCACCCTGCCGGAGGGGGGATCCCTCACCGGGGCCATCTTCATCATCCCGGCGCTCTCCATGACGAGGAGGGAGTAGTTCACCCTCGGGGCTGAGGGTATGTACCAGTAGCTATGTGTTTGATCTCTCTCTCTCGTGTTCTTGATTTGGCAGGATCTTGATGTATCGCGAGCTTTGCTATTATAGTTGGATCTTATGATGTTTCTCCCCCTCTACTCTCTTGTAATGGATTGAGTTTTCCCTTTGAAGTTATCTTATCGGATTGAGTCTTTAAGGATTTGAGAACACTTGATGTATGTCTTGCATGTGCTTATGTGTGGTGACAATGGGATATCACGTGATTCACATGATGTATGTTTTGGTGATCAACTTGCGGGTTCCGTGACCTCGTGAACTTATGCATAGGGGTTGGCACACGTTTTTCGTCTTGACTCTCCGATAGAAACTTTGGGGCACTCTTTGAAGTTCTTTGTGTTGGTTGAATAAATGAATCTGAGATTGTGTGATGCATATCGTATAATCATACCCACGGTTACTTGAGGTGACATTGGAGTATCTAGGTGACATTAGGGTTTTGGTTGATATGTGTCTTAAGGTGTTATTCTAGTACGAACTCTTTAATAGATCGATCTGAAAGAATAACTTTGAGGTGGTTTCGTACCCTACAATAATCTCTTCGTTTGTTCTCCGCTATTAGTGACTTTGGAGTGACCCTTTGTTGCATGTTGAGGGATAAGTATATGATCCAATTATGTTATTATTGTTGAGAGAACTTGCACTAGTGAAAGTATGAACCCTAGGCCTTGTTTCAACGCATTGCAATACCGTTTGTGCTCACTTTTATCATTAGCTACCTTGCTGTTTTTATATTTTCAGATTACAAAAACCTATATCTACCATCCACATATTGCACTTGTATCACCATCTCTTCGCCAAACTAGTGCACCTATACAATTTACCATTGTATTGGGTGTGTTGGGGACACAAGAGACTCTTTGTTATTTGGTTGCAGGGTTGTTTGAGAGAGGCCATCTTCAACCTACGCCTCCCATGGGTTGATAAACCTTAGGTCATCCACTTGAGGGAAATTTGCTACTGTCCTACAAACCTCTGCACTTGGAGGCCCAACAACGTCTACAAGAAGAAGGTTGCATAGTAGACATCACATGCATCTACTGTATTAAGTTCATAGAAAAACGGAGTAATGCAATAAGAACGATGACATGATGTAGACAAGATCCGTTTATCTATTGCATAGATATAGATCCCATCTTTTTATCCTTGGTGGCAACGATACATACGTGTCGGTTCCCTTTCTGTCACTAGGATCACGCACTGTAAGATCGAACCCACTACCGGGCACCTCTTCTAGTTGCAAGATAAATAGATCAAGTTGGCCAAACAAAACCCAAATATCAAAGAAGAAATACGAGGCTATAAGTGATCATGCATATAAGAGATCAAAGAAACTCAAATAACTTTCATGGATATAAAAATATACGACTGGTCATAAACTCAAAGTTCATGAGATCCCAACAAACACACCGCAAAAAGAGTTACATCATATGGATCTCCAAGAGACCATTGTATTAAGAATTCAGCGAGAGAGAGAGAAAGCCATCTAGCTACTAACTACTAACCCGAAGGTCTTCAAAGAACTACTCACGCATCATCGAAGAGGCACCAATTGTCGTGGGAGTAAGTCTGACAGCAGAATAGGGGGTACGTAGGAGCAGGCAAGATCCTAGCTATGATGAGGTTGTGCATGCAAGATTTATGAGTTCAGGCCCTTTGCGGAGGAAGTAACAGCCCTATGTCTCGGTGCCCGGAGGCTTGGCCGATTGGATTATGCATGAAGTTACAAGGGGTGCGAACCCTTGTGCCAGTGGAGGGGGTGGCTTATATAGAGTGCGCCAGGACCCCAGCCAGCCCACGTTACAAGGAGTTTAATGTACATTAAGGTGAGACGTTACTGGTAACGCCAGCAATAAAGACATATAAATGATCATTAAGACTACGGAGTGAACTCCTGACCGTTGCCATCCTGAGTGACTTTTGATCTTCTGTACACCGAGTGGTTTCTGGCATGGTCGAATGGTTATATCCTAGTCGAATGGAATTGGGTTATCCGAGTGGAATTGTTGGTCCAGTGGGTTGCACTCTGAGGTGATTTCAGTCGGTAGATGCTGCTGTACTTTGCATGCCTTTGACTCTAGGGCAGAGTCCTTGGGAGGGGTGTCTAGGTCAGGCCTATTACCCTACCCTAGGTACATATCATCGTCATTAGCCCCCGAATGGATCGAGGTCCGAGTGGAGAAGAGGTTGAAGATGGTTCTGACCCGACTTTTATGCTTCGGAGGCATTTTTACCTGGGTCGGTGAACTATGTTGAAACTCCAACTTCGTCTACAGTCGCCTTGATCCATTCAGAGTATGTCGAGTGAACTTATACTGATATGCTTTGAGTGTTGGAGTGGTATGAAATATTTGGCGCGATTGGTTGCGCTGCCGTTCCCGGATCTCACGGGATTCGAAATTTGGAGAAGCGCGCGGGACGGAGAGCACTGTAGTAAGCGAACAGATTAGGCAGGGGTGCCTCGATTCTTGTGCCACCTTTTTCGCCACGTACCGAGCGTAGAACTGATGCGGGATTTGACAGGATCGCTTGGGCCCACAAGTCAGCCACTCGGAAGCGGGCCTATATAAGGCGTCGGGGCCGATGTATTTTGCACAGTGCACCTCATTCGCCTTCTTCCTCCTCTGCTTCTCCACCGCGCTTGCCTCCGCCCTCGATGCCGCCTCCCTGTCCGTGCGAAGTCTGCTGCGATGGGAAAGGACAAGACGACAGCTCTGGAGAGCGTGAAGAAGGCGATTGGGAAGGCGAAGGGCAAGAAGACGAGTCGGGGGGTCGTCGTCGAGGTCCGGCCTGCAGCCCGGCTGGATCCAGGGCAACTGGATTCGGTCCATGATCCAGAAGGAAGACCTGGATGATCTGGTCGAATGGGGCTTGATTGCCCACGGATCTTGGAGGCTGCCGGGAAATGAGACTGAGCCGTGGCCGGAGGAGGGTGAGTGCGTCCTCCTTGCGACTCATGTTGACCGTGGTTTCTCTCTGCCCCTCATCCTTTTTTCCGGGGTTTCCTGAACTTTTTCGGAGCCCAACTTCATCACTTTTCCCCCAACACCATCACATATCTCGTTGCGTTTGTTTCCATGTGCGAGAATTTTCTAGGCTGTCGACCGCATTGGGGTCTGTTCCAACACATCTTTACCTGCCGCTCCTAGTCTGTAAAAAAGGCTAATCCGAGTGATGAGAGGACGCGCGTGATTCAGATGTGTGGAGGTCTAGGGATTCAGACGAGGGGTAGGAGTACTTTTCCAGCCATGATTCTTCCCGATTCAGTTAGAGGGTGGCAATCGACCTGGTTTTATTGTAAGGACCAACCGACTCCTGGCCAGTCGACTGGCCTTCCTCCCTTCTCCATGATCGAGTCCAACAGCCCTCTTCCTTGAAAGTGACTCCAGCAGAGAAAGCCGAGGTGAACATGTTAGTCGAACGGGTAGTCCAACTAGTCCGTGACTGGCATGGATTTGCTTGAGGTGTTTCTCAGTCGACGCATCCAGCCACTCCAGGCCCGCGATCATCCTACGTGGATGTACTCGGGTATTGAAGACACCACTCGGATCCACCTGGAGGAAGTTATCGAGGAGACAGTGGTTGCAGGGCATCACTGGAAACAAAGACAACCCCAGGGGGTCCAGGAGGGTTCCACCACTCGACGCCGCCAATGAACCAGACAAGGTCTGATCTTTATTGCCGAGTGTCTTCTTGCTCTGATTTATAATTATCCTTGAACCTGACTGATGCTTGTGCACTCCTTTTCCTTGTAGATCTATACCGAGATGTACTCCATGCCGAATGGAGAGCAGGTCCAGGAGGGAGAGGCAAGCGGAGGCGAGAGCGCTGACTATAGATCTGAAGATGATCATGACGATGACGATGAAGACTCGAGTAGTGGTGAGGAAGTCGAATCACCACCTCTTTCTGAACGACGCTCCAAGCAGACGCACAACCCAGCAGGTGGGTGCGGCAAAGCGGTCGCGTCGAGTGCGCAGGTGTTGAAGCGCACTCGGACATCCACTCCCGAGTCGACAGAGAAGGCCCCGAAGCAGCCCAAGGTGGTGCCCACAAAGACTCGGAAGGCCTTGCCAAAGATCAAAGTGGACGTCCCCGTTGCCTCTGCGTAAGTATCTTACTTTATCTCTTTGCTTTTGCATCATTTGAAAACTTCTATACTTCAGTCGATTCATTCTCCTCCTTGACCGAGTGAATTCTGAAACTTTCAGCGCCGCTTCCTCTGTAATCTCCATGGACATTTACAAGGACGATGAGGAGACCGAGGACGCAGCCACTTCCAAAGTAGGTATGACTTCCACAATCTTGCTTTTATTTTGTTGCTTGGACGATCGGTCGACCAAACTCTCACGGTCGAGTCTTTTACAGCACCGCAAAATGTCATTGAGCTTCCGGACGACGATGAACATATGCCCCAGCGGCCTATGGGGAGGAAGGGCGGGACCTCAGGCAGGAGGGTACCAGCCAGCAAGGCACCTCAGACGACGACAGTGCTAGAACCAGCGACCCAGCAGTCCCCAGACCTCAATCGAGCTTCTGTTACTTTTGTCGATCCTGTGTCAACTGAACGTCCTTCGGTGTCGACTATCCAAGTCCCTGCTTCGTCCGTGCAACTCCATGCCTCAGATCCCCAGGTTGCTGCGATTGTTCCACCAACTCCGCTTTTCGTCACCCTTCATGTCCCGGAGGACCAAGTGAGCGCTACCAAGGAAGCTATACGCCAGGCAGGTCTTATGATGGAGCAGATGAAGGTGGTGCGTGAGGCCAGTCAGGCTGCATATGATGCCAGCTCAGCACTCGAGACCAACGTCTAGGTTAACTAATTTCTGACTGATCTTTTAGCTTCTCGCTTGTTCTGTTAGGATATGCTACCCGAAAAACCTTTAATATGCATATATTGTCAGTCTACACCTTGCATGTGTACACCCAGTGGGTGTTTCAATTTTTGCTGAGTAGTTTTTTCACTTGAGTCGACTAGGTCGTGTCGATTGTATCTTTGAACTAGTGGGGGCACGCAGAGTGCACCCACTGGGTGTAGTCCCCAAGACCGCCGTCGAACGTGTGATTCGGCGGGGGTCTTGATAAAAATGTCTCTTTACAGTTCTTCCACTCGGTCTAGACAGGTCTTGTCGAGTGGAATTTGAACTAGTGGGGGCACGCAGAGTGCACCCACTGGGTGTAGTCCCCGAGACCGCCGTCGAATGTGTGATTCGGCGGGGGGTCTTGATAAAAATGTCTCTTTACAGTTCTTCCACTCGGTCTAGACAGGTCTTGTCGAGTGGAACCTGGACCAGTGGGGACCAATGGGCGCACGCGTCATCCAATCCGTCGGCGACGGTGAAAACCGTCACTCGGCCAATGCCTCGACCACCTCCCCTCCTCGGAGTGGGTGGGGGCTCGGGGTAAAAGAACCCACGACGCCAAAGGCATCAAGGGAGTGCACCCACTGGGTGTATGATACGTCTCCAACGTATCTACAATTTTTTATTGTTCCATGCTATTATATTATCTGTTTTGGATGTTTGATGGGCTTTAATATACTCTTTTATATTATTTTTGGGACTAACCTATTAACCGAAGGCCCAGTGCAAATTGTTGTTTTTTTGCCTATTTCAGTGTTTAACAGAAAAGGAATACCAAACGGAATGAAACCTTCGTGAGGATCTTTCTTGGAACGAAAGCAATCCAGAAGACTTGGAGTTGAAGTTTGGAGCACTGCGAGGTGGCCACGAGGCAGGAGGGCACGCCCAGGGGGGTAGGCACGCCTCGTGGGCCCCATGGAGCTCCACCGACCAACTTCTTTCACCTATATATACTCTTGTACCCTGAAAACATCCAGGGGTGTTGGAGATATGCCCTAGAGGCAATCATGTGATGATGACATTTCCATATGTATTCATGAGTCCTTTGTATTGTCCTTGAACATCATCAATGATATGTATCAATAAGTATGTGACTTGTTTGTGGAACCATGTATTGTATGATGATTGTTCTAATGGTCCCAAGTTGATAAGGTTGTGCGGACACATATCCTAGACTAGTATACGACTCGGTTGATGACTATGTTTCACAAGTCATGTGCATGGAGATGCTAAACCGATAGTATGGGCTCGGGGATGGAGATCACTGAGCCGGACAGACCCACTTTGAGACGCAGCGAGATATAGTCATCTGTTAGTCTCAAGTGCAATGTCTATGCCATGTCCTAGACCTGAGGTCCTCGCATGTTCTCGGGATGAGGATCGACTCACTTAGGGTCTATCAAACGCTACTCCGTAACTGGGTAGTTATAAAGGTAGCTTTCGGGTGAGTCGTGAGACATGCCGCGAGACATGGTTGACCAAGATGGGATTTGCCCCTCCTATTTGGAGAGATATTCTCTGGGCCCTCTCGAGTGATCAGATTCGGAAAGCATGGCCATGCGACTTGGGTTAAGTGTTAACCCAGTTCGGGAATCTGTATCATGGTTACAAGAAGAGAGGTCGAGCTATCACAAGGGTGACAATTACTCGCCTTGAGCTCGACAACAAATATCGTGAGGAAAAAGGAATGTTGCATATGCCACATTGTTGAGGTTCGTCAAACGAATTTACGCCCACATGGGAGTTGGCACGTTCTGCTAGGAGCCGCTACCAACTATCGACTCTGGTCATGTCCATGTGTACATGAACCTATAGGGTCGCACACTTAAGGGGTTGCAGCCCATTCGGATTGGATCTGACTGGAAAATGGATGTGGACTCCTAGTGGGCTCAAGTGTTGAGCCCACCTCGGAGGTCTATATAAAGGGGAGTGGGCACACCACTTAGGGTTGATCCAATTGAACCCTGGTTAGCCACCGCCACTCCCCACGCCCATGCCGCGCGACTGGACCTAGCAGTCCGCCGCTCGACGCTGCTTCCCGTACGTGTGGATACCTTGGAGGCATCGCATCTGCGGTGCTTGGACGAACCGTTCGAGGGAACCGCGAGGTGCCGTTCGCGGGAGATCACCGTTCACGGGTCTTCGCTGTTCGCGGGAGATCGGCTACACGCATCACCAACTCTACTTCCGCTGTTGTGACTGCGCGTCTAGTGGTAAACCCGATCCCGTGATCTATTTCCAGCAGCATGATCTTGGGTGCGTGGTAGAAAATTTTATTTGGCGCTAGCGTAGCGTACCGCGTGTTCCAACAGTGGTATCAGAGCCTCCGCTGTGTGGTGATAGATTCGATGATATGCATATGAGGTATGTAGATCGGTTCAGGTGCGGGTCGATGAGATCGGTCGCGCATGTCAGTGTTGAAGGTTGGTTTCGTGATCTTGTTTCCGTGATCGTGATGCAGAGGTCGTGACATGACTTACCCCTACCGGTCGGGTGTCCGCCATTGGGGTAGATAGTGGAACATAAATACGGATGCAGCATGCGAAGATCAATGAGATTGATCGAATCGGAACATAGACCAACACCTTGGAAATGTGATTTCCGCGGTGCTGAAATCTGTTGGAGCGGTCTCGGTAAAACGGGTGTAACTTTTGCATACGAACTCCGATTTTGCTCCACGACCTGTCAAATTGAAGCTAACGAAAAGCTGGATTAGCGACGAAATGTTGGAACAGGATTTCGGCGCTTCTAGCTAGGCCAAAATCCGCTTGGAAGATAGAGTTTCACGAGGTTTTATCTTCGGCGGTAGAACGTCTGACTCGTTTTTGCAGGGAATGACTGTGATTTGGTATAGCCCATGTATGTTGCTTGTATATTATTGTTTCATGACCTGCGTGTCATGAGTGCGGCAACCGGTAGGAGCCATATGGTTGTCCCATTATTGTATTAATGGCCTGCGTGTCAACATGAGAAGCCATGTAATCTAATTTACTTTCAGTAGCTATTAGTTTTTAATAGCATTGTATCTTATGTAACACTTGGTGGTTGACACCATGGTGTGGAGATGGAGATCACCACGAGGACAACCATGCATGGGCAGACCGCGCACGTGGAGATGGAGATCACCACGCGCTGTGAAAAGGGGCTATACCATATCACACATACATAAACTGCCTGTGAAAGTTTATCCCTTTTATGCACCCTTCTTTTTGCATGGTAGATGTTTTAAGTAGGGTGATCCCTCAAAGAATGTCAAGTACAAATGCCTCCCCAATTGCTGCACCTTCACATGTCAAGTGTATTTAGTGGCGGGCCTATGAAATTAGGGTGCCACTAGATCTCCTTGAAGTGATGGGTTTGTGTCGGACACTTACACGCGAAGCATTGGTTGACTTGTCGTGGCTATCAAAACAGTTTTGGGCTACGAGGCATAGGAGTTGGCGAGGCATGAGATGTCCCCAACAACAAGAGTCGTATGGAGATACGATTAGCAAGAGTTGCTTACCGAGTGATCTTGTCCTCTAGCGGTGATGCAAAAGCTCACTAGTTGACATGTTGATCTTGGATCTTGAATCACTAAGTATCAACCGAGGGATGTTGATTTTAGTGGGAGTAATGATCTTATTAAAATGTTTAATATGAATTACTCTTCATGAATACATGTCTTAGTGTTTTGCATATTTCTGTTGTAGATCAATGGCACCACCTGCTCAAGTTACCCCTTTTGCGTTGAAATCAATCCTGGAAAAAGATAAATTGAATGGAACAAACTTTACCACCTGGTATAGAAACCTGAGAATTGTTCTTAGGCATGAGAAAAAGGAACAAGTTCTAGAGAATCCGCTTCCAGAGGAACCTGCCGATAATGCTAATGCCACAGCCAGAAATGCCTACCAGAAACTCGTTGATGAATCAAACGAGATCAGCTGTCTCATGCTGGCTTCTATGGAGCCCGATCTGCAGCAGCAGTTCGAAAATATTGAGGCTTTCGATATGATCGAGAACCTTAAGAGCATGTTTCAAATGCAGGCTAGGACCGAAAGGTTCAACGTCTGGCGATCCTTGATGGATTGTAAGCTGAAAGAGGGTGATCCACTGAGCCCGCATGTGATCAAGATGATCGGGTACATGCAAGCTCTGGATAGGCTGGGCTTCCCACTTGGGGATGAGTTGTCCACAGATACAATTCTGGGTTCTCTTCCGGACAGCTATGGGCCGTTCATCTCGAACTACCATATGCATGGGATGGAAAAGAAGCTCACTGAATTGCATGGGATGCTCAAAGTGGCAGAGCAGGATATCAAGAAAGGTACACATCGTCAAGTGTTGATGGTGCAGAACTCGGCTAAGTTCAAGAAGAGCTGGTCCAAGAAAAAGGCTAAGGCAAAGGGCAAAGAGAAGGAGGCAACTCCAACTGCAGCCGCTGCGCCTAAGTCAGGGACGGCTTCGGGGAGTATTTGCTTTCATTGCAAGGAACCCGGACACTGGAAAAGGAACTGCAGCAAGTGGCTTGCCGAGAAGGGCAAGAAGACTGGAAGTATGACTTCTTCTTCAGGTACACTTGTTGTATATGTTATAGACATTTATCTTGCTGATGTTTCTAGTAGCTCTTGGGTATATGATACCGGGTCGGTTGTTCACATATGCAACTCGATGCAGGGGCTAAGCAGAACTAGGAATGTCGCAAGAGGAGAAGTTGACATTCGCGTCGGGAATAAAGCAAGAGTTGCTGCATTGGCCGTCGGCACTATGCAACTTAATTTACCTTCAAGATTTGTAATGGAACTTGATAATTGTTATTATGTTCCTGCTTTGAGTCGAGACATTATTTCTGCCTCATGTTTGATGAGATAAGGTTATGAATTCAGTATTAAGGATAATTGTTGTTCTATTTACTTGAATAATATGTTTCATGGCTTTGCACCCGTTGTGAATGGGTTATTTATCATAGATCTTGAAGGTGAATCAGTCTATAACATAAATGTCAAGAGGCATAAGCCTAATGAGATAAATCCGACTTACATCTGGCATTGTCGACTAGGACACATTAGTCAAAAGCGCATGAAGAAGCTCCATGATGATGGAAGTCTAACTTCGTTTGAGTTTGAATCATTCGAGACATGTGAATCTTGCCTACTCGGTAAGATGACTAAGACTCCTTTTGCAAAGAGTTGCGAGAGGGCGTCCGAGTTGTTGGAACTTATACATAGTGATGTATGTGGACCAATGAGCACGACAGCCAGAGGTGGTTTCCAATACTTCGTGACTTTCACCGACGACTTGAGTAGATATGGATATGTCTACTTGATGAGGCACAAGTCAGAAACTTTTGAAAAGTTCAAGGAGTTTCAGAACGAAGTGGAAAATCAACTCGGCAAGAAAATCAAACTTCTACGATCTGATCGTGGCGGTGAGTATATGAGCCAGGAGTTTGATGATCATCTGAAGAGTCGTGGAATAGTTCCACAACTGACTCCTCCGGGTACGCCACAGAGAAATGGTGTGTCAGAACGGAGAAATCGGACCCTGTTGGACATGGTCCGATCGATGATGAGTCAGTCGGATTTACCCTTGTCATTTTGGGGATACGCTCTAGAAACTGCAGCTTTCACACTAAACAGGGTACCATCTAAGTCCGTAGATAAGACACCATATGAGACATGGACTGCGAAGAGTCACAGTTTGTCTTTTCTGAAAGTTTGGGGATGTGAAGCATATGTCAAGCGACTCCAGTCGGACAAGCTCACACCCAAATCGGACAAGTGCATATTCGTGGGATATCCAAGGGAAACCTTGGGATATTACTTCTACAACCGTGAAGAGGGCAAAGTGTTTGTCGCTCGACATGGAGTTTTCCTTGAGAAAGAGTTTCTCAATCGGAAGGCTAGTGGGAGGACGGTCCGACTAGAAGAAATTCGAGAACCACACGGGGACGTTCCGGTAGGTGATACTGTCACAACCGGAGTTAGTCAGGGAACCCGTAGTGGAGTCGACACCGGTTCCACGGAGGTCGGAAAGGTTACGCAATTTGCATGACTGCAATGTGTTGTTCTTGGAGAATAACGAGCCGACTACGTATGCGGAAGCAATGGAGAGCCCTGATTCCGAGTTATGGCTTGAGGCCATGAGATCCGAATTAAAGTCCATGGATGACAATCAAGTTTGGAACTTGGTTGATCTGCCAGATGGCGTTCGAGCCATTGAATGCAAGTGGATCTTTAAGAAGAAAACTGATATGGACGGAAATGTCACAGTCCATAAGGCTCGACTTGTTGCTAAAGGTTATCGACAAGTTCAACGAGTTGACTACGATGAGACTTACTCACCGGTAGCGATGCCTAAATCAATTCGGATCATTCTTGCTATAGCAGCATATTTCGACTATGAAATATGGCAGATGGATGTCAAAACGGCTTTCCTTAATGGAAATTTAACCGAGGATGTGTATATGACATAGCCCGAGGGTTTTGTCGATCCAAAGAAGTCTAGCATGGTATGCAAGCTTCAGAGATCCATTTATGGATTAAGGCAAGCATCTCGGAATTGGAACATTCGTTTTAATGAAGCTGTCAAAGAGTTTGGCTTCATCAAGAATGACTGTGATCATTGTGTATTCAAGAAGGTCAGTGGGAGCTCAGTTGCATTTCTGATCTTATATGTGGATGACATATTATTGATTGGAAATGATGTTCAAATGCTTGAATCTGTCAAGGACTCATTGAAAAATAGTTTTTCTATGAAGGACTTGGGAGAAGCAGCTTACATTTTGGGAATCAAGATCTATAGAGATAGATCGAGAAGGCTTATTGGATTAAGCCAGAGTGCGTATATTGACAAGGTGTTGAAGCGGTTCAACATGCAAGATGCCAAGAAAGGTTTCTTGCCCATGTCACATGGCATTAGTCTTAGCAAGACTCAGAGTCCTACGACTCCTGATGAGCGAAGACGCATGGATGGGATTCCGTATGCTTCGGCTGTTGGGTCCATCATGTATGCTATGGTATGTACTCGTCCCGATGTTAGTTTTGCTCTTAGCGTGGTGGGCAGATACCAGGCTGATCCAGGTGAGAGTCACTGGACAGCGGTTAAGAATATCCTTAAGTACTTGAGAAGGACTAAGGATATGTTCCTGGTTTATGGAGGTGAGGATGAGCTCGTTGTAAAGAGTTACACCGATGCTAGTTTCCAAACAGATAGGGATGATAGTCGATCGCAATCTGGGTTTGTGTTCATTCTGAACGGAGGAGCAGTGAGCTGGAGGAGCTCCAAGCAAGATACGGTAGCTGATTCTACAACAGAGGCCGAGTACATTGCGGCTTCTGAAGCTGCAAAAGAAGGTGTTTGGGTGAAGAATTTCATTTCTGATCTTGGTGTGGTTGAGGGCGCGTCTAAGCCATTGGACCTCTATTGTGATAATAGTGGTGCCATTGCGCAAGTCAAGGAACCACGAAACCATCATAAAACCCAACACATACTCAGGCGTTTTAACCTTATTCGCGACATTGTCGAAAGAGGTGATGTAAACATATGCAAGGTACACACGGATGCAAATGTTGCTGATCCATTGACGAAGCCTCTCCCACGGCCGAAGCATGAGGCGCACATGAGCTCCATGGGCATACGATGCCTAAATGATTGACTCTAGTGCAACTGGGAGACTGTTGGAGATATGCCCTAGAGGCAATCATGTGATGTTGATATTTCCATATGTATTCATGAGTCCTTTGTATTGTCCTTGAACATCATCAATGATATGTATCAATAAGTATGTGACTTGTTTGTGGAACTATGTATTGTATGATGATTGTTCTAATGGTCCCTAGTTGATAAGGTTATGCGGACACATATCCTTGACTAGTATACGACTCGGTTGATGACTATGTTTCACAAGTCATGTGCATGGAGATGCTAAACCGATAGTATGGGCTCGGGGATGGAGATCACCGAGCCGGACAGACCCACTTTGAGACGCAGCGAGATATAGTCATCTGTTAGTCTCAAGTGCAATGTCTATGCCATGTCCTAGACCTGAGGTCCTCGCATGTTCTCGGGATGAGGATCGACTCACTTAGGGTCTATCAAACGCTACTCCGTAACTGGGTAGTTATAAAGGTAGCTTTCGGGTGAGTCGTGAGACATGCCGCGAGACATGGTTGACCAAGATGGGATTTGCCCCTCCTATTTGGAGAGATATTCTCTGGGCCCTCTCGAGTGATCAGATTCGGAAAGCATGGCCATGCGACTTGGGTTAAGTGTTAACCCAGTTCGGAAATCTGTATCATGGTTTCGAGAAGAGAGGTTGAGCTATCACAAGGGTGACAAGTACTCGCCTTGAGCTCGACAACAAATATCATGAGGCAAAAGGAATGTTGCATATGCCACATTGTTGAGGCTCGTCAAACGACTTTACGCCCACATGGGAGTTGGCACGTTCTGCTAGGGGCCGCTACCAACTATCGACTCTGGTCGTGTCCATGTGTAGGTGAACCTATAGGGTCGCACACTTAAGGGGCTGCAGCCCATTTGGATTGGATCCGAGTGGAAAATGGATGTGGACTCCTAGTGGGCTCAAGTGTTGAGCCCACCTCAGAGGCCAATATGAAGGGGAGTGGGCACACCACTTAGGTTTGATCCAATTGAACCCTGGTTAGCCACCCCCACTCCCCACGCCCATGGCGCACGACCGGACCTAGCAGTCCGCCGCTCGACGCTGCTCCCCGTACATGTGGATACCTTGGAGGCATCGCATCTGCGGTGCTTGGATGAACCGTTCGAGGGAACCGCGAGGTGCCATTCGCGGGAGACCACCGTTCACGGGTCTTCGCTATTCACGGGAGATCGACTACACGCATCACCAACTCTACTTCCGCTGCGGTGACTGCGCGTCTAGTGGTAAACCCGATCCCGTGATCTATTTCCAGCAGCATGATCTTGGGTGCGCGGTAGAAAATTTTATTTCGCGCTAGCGTAGCGTACCGCGTGTTCCAACAAGGGGAGCCACGAAACCACTTTTCCACCGCCGCAACCTTTTGTACCCGTGAGATCCCATCTTGGGGCCTTTTCCGGCGCTTCGCCGGAGGGGGAATCGATCACAGAGGGCTTCTACATCAACACCATAGCCTATCCGATGATGTGTGAGTAGTTTACCACAGACCTTCGGGTCCATAGTTAGTAGCTAGATGGATTCTTCTCCCTTTTTGGATCTCAATACCAAGTTCTCCTCAATCTTCTTGGAGTCTATTCGATGTAATACTTTTTGCGGTGTGTTTGTCGAGATCCGATGTATTGTGGGTTTATGATCAAAATTATCTATGAACAATATTTGATTCTTCTCTGAACTCTTATATGCATGATTTGATATCTTTGCAAGTCTCTTCGAATTATCGGTTTACTTTGGCCTACTAGATTGATCTTTCTTGCAATGGGAGAAGTGCTTAGCTTTGGGTTCAATCTTGCGGTGTCCTTTCCCAGTGACAGGAGGGGCGGCAAGGCACGTATTGTATTGTTGCCATCGAGGATAAAAAGATGGGGTTTATATCATATTGCTTGAGTTCATCCCTCTACATCATGTCATCTTGCCTAATGCGTTACTCTGTTCTTATGAACTTAACACTCTAGATGCATGCTGGATAGCAGTCGATGTGTGGAGTAATAGTAGTAGATGCAGAATCGTTTTGGTCTACTTGACACGGACGTGATGCATATGTTCATGATCATGCCTAGATATTCTCATAACTATGCGCTTTTCTATCAATTGCTCGACAGTAATTTGTTCACCCACCATAGAATTTGCTATCTTGAGAGAAGCCACTAGTGAAACCTACGGCCCCCGGGTCTATTTTACATCATATTAATCTCCCATCAACTAGCTATTTCTATCACCGTTTATTTTGCAATCTTTACTCTTCAATCTATACAACAAAAATACCAAAAATATTTATCTTATTATCTCTATCTGATCTCACTTTTGCAAGTGGCCATGAAGGGATTGACAATCCCTTTATCGCGTTGGTTGCAAGGTTCTTAATTGTTTGTGCAGGTACTAGGGACTTGCGTGTAGTATCCTACTGGATTGATACCTTGGTTCTCAAAAACTGAGGGAAATACTTACGCTACTTTGCTGCATCACCCTTTCCTCTTCAAGGGAAAACCAACGCATGCTCAAGAGGTAGCAAGAAGGATTTCTGGCGCCGTTGCCGGGGAGATCTATGCACAAGTCAAGACATGCCAAGTACCCATCACAAACTCTTATCTCTCGCATTACGTTATTTGCCATTTGCCTCTCGTTTTCCTCTCCCCCACTTCATCGATATCTCATTGCCCCATACGCAGAAAGGGTCAAAACGCGGATCTTTACCAATGACATATGTACCTAAAAGCACCAAGTTAATATTAGAAGCTAAACAACAATGGCACAATGATGTAGTACAACACTCTTTTATAATATGTCTATATACATCCGTATGTGGTAGTCCATTTGAAATCTCTAAAAAGATAAATATTTAGGAATGGAGGGAGTATCTTATAACATCCAATATACTCACATATTAGATGAATTAACATCTAATATTATGGGCCGGAAGGAGTTCAGTTCGTTCTTAAAAATTATCTGTTGCTGTATCCACGGGTTACAGTTAGTTTGAGCTAGTTCGGGCTCAAATAGCCCTAAAGTATGTCTAAACATGAGGGCTAGTTTGAGCTAGTTGCATCTATAACCCACCCAAAAAAACTAGTATCCAACCCAAGAGGTGCTAATTGGAGCTAGTTCTCCTAGTGCATTTATTGTCAATCTAACCCTGACATCCAAACAACTCTTTGGATGGAGTTAGTTCAGGGTTAGTAATGAACTAGAAACTAACTCTAACATCTAGCTAAGTTGAGTATCCAAACAGGGTTGTGTTGTTGCTGCTGCTCTTCTACGTATATCTAGACATCATTATAACATTAATGTAACACTCTTCCTTGTTGCTATGTAGCCTAAGATTGCATATTTAGACATTAAGTACAGTGCATGTTGCTATGTAGCCTCGGATATATTACATATGGCCCTATGATACATCTCCAACGTATCTATAATTTTTGATGGTTCCATGCTATTATATTATCTGTTTTGGATGTTTAATGGGCTTTATTATGCATTTTTATATTATTTTTGGGACTAACCTATTAACCGAAGGCCCAGTGCAAATTGTTGTTTTTTTGCCTATTTCAGTGTTTCGCAGAAAAGGAATATCAAACGGAATGAAACCTTCGGGAGAGTTATTTTTGGAACAAACGCAATCCAAGGGACTTGGAGTGGATGTCAAGGAAGCAACGAGTCGGCCACGAGATAGGGAGGCGCGCCCAGGGGGTAGGCGTGCCCCCACCCTCGTGGGCCCCTCGTGGCTCCACCGACCTACTTCTTTCGCCTATATATACTCATATACCCTGAAAACATCCGAGAGCACCACGGAACCCTATTTCCACCGCCGCAACCTTCTGTACCCGTGAGATCCCATCTTGGGGCCTTTTCCGGCGCTCCGTCGGAGGGGGAATCGATCACGAAGGGCTTCTACATCAACACCATAGCCTCTCCGATGATGTGTGAGTAGTTTACCACTGACCTTCGGGTCCATAGTTATTAGCTAGATGGCTTCTTCTCTCTCTTTGGATCTCAATACAAAGTTCTCCTCGATCTTCTTAGAGATCTATTCGATGTAATTCTTTTTGCGGTGTGTTTGTCGAGATCCGATGAATTGTGGGTTTATGATCAAGATTATCTATGAACAATATTTGATTCTTCTCTGAATTATTTTATGCATGATTTAAATATCTTTGCAAGTCTCTTCGAATTATCAGTTTGGTTTGGCCTACTAGATTGATCTTTCTTGCAATGAGAGAAGTGCTTAGCTTTGGGTTCAATCTTGCGGTGTCCTTTCCCAGTGACAGCAGGGGCAGCAAGGCACGTATTGTATTGTTGCCATCGAGGATAGAAAGATGGGGTTTATATCATATTGCTTGAGTTTATCCCTCTACATTATGTCATCTTGCCTAATGCGTTACTCTGTTCTTATGAACTTAATACTCTATATGCATGATGGATAGCGGTCGATGTGTGGAGTAATAGTAGTAGATGCAGAATCATTTCGGTCTACTTGTCGCGGACGTGATGCCTATATACATGATCATGCCTAGATATTCTCATAACTATGCGCTTTTCTATCAATTGCTCCACAGTAATTTGTTCACCCACCGTAGATCACGCTATCTCGAGAGAAGCCACTATTGAAACCTATGGCCCCCGGGTCTATCTTCCACCATATTATTATCCTGTCAATTTACTATTTCTGCCTTTGTTTATTTTGCAATCTTTACTTTCCAATCTATATCATAAAAATACCAAAAATACTTATCTTATTATCTCTATCAGATCTCACTTTTGCAAGTGGCCGTGAAGGGATTGACAACCCCTTTATGCCGTTGGTTGCATGGTTCTTATTTGTTTGTGCAGGTATAAGGCGAGTTGCGTGTAACCTCCTACTGGATTGATACCTTGGTTCTCAAAAACTGAGGGAAATACTTACGCTACTTTGCTGCATCACCCTTTCCTCTTCAAGGGAAAACCAACGCATGCTCAAGAGGTAGCAAGAAGGATTTCTGGCGCCGTTGCCGGGTTGGCTTATGCCAAGTCAAGTCAAGATTTGATCTCCCAGCAGCTAGCCATTTCTGGCGCAGTTGCCAAGTCAAGTCAAGACATACCAAGTACCCATCACAAACTCTTATCCCTCGCATTACATTATTCACCATTTGCCTCTTGTTTTCCTCTCCCCCACTTCACCTTTGCCATTTTATTCGCCCTCTTTTTTTCGTCCGCCCGTTTCTTTTCGCTTGCTTCTTGTGTGCTTGTGTGTTGGATCGATTGTCACGATGGCTCAAGACAACACTAAATTGTGTGACTTTTCCAATACCAACAACAATGATTTTCTTAGCACTCTGATTGCTCCTATTACCAATGCTGAATCTTGTGAAATCAATGCTGCTTTGTTGAATCTTGTCATGAAAGATCAATTCTCTAGCCTTCCTAGTGAAGATGCCACTACACATCTAAACAACTTCGTTGATTTGTGTGATATGCAAAAGAAGAAAGATGTGGACAATGATATGGTTAAATTGAAGTTATTTCCGTTTTCGCTTAGAGATCGTGCTAAAACTTGGTTTTCGTCTTTGCCTAAAAATAGTATTGATTCATGGAATAAGTGCAAAGATGCTTTTATCTCTAAGTATTTTCCTCCCGCTAAGATCATCTCTCTTAGAAACGATATTATGAATTTTAAGGAAATTGATCATGAACATGTTGCACAAGCTTGGGAGAGGATGAAATTAATGATACGAAATTGCCCTACACATGGTTTGAATTTATGGATGATTATACAAAAAAAAATTATGCCAGATTGAACTTTGCTTCTAGAAATCTTTTAGATTCGACCGCGGAAGGCACTTTTATGGAAATCACTTTAGGAGAAGCTACTAAACTCCTAGATAATATTATGGTTAATTATTCTCAATGGCGCACCGAAAGATCCACTAGTAAAAAGGTTCATGCAATAGAAGAGATTAATGTTTTAAGTGGAAAGATGGATGAACTTATGAAGTTGTTTGCTAATAAGAGTGTTTCTTCCGATCCTAATGATATGCCTTTGTCTACTTTGATTGAGAATAATAATGAATCTATGGATGTGAATTTTGTTGGTAGGAACAATTTTGGTAACAATGCGTATAGAGGAAACTTTAATCCTAGGCCGTTTCCTAGTAATTCCTCTAATGATTATGGTAATTCCTACAACAACTCTTATGGAAATTTTAATAAGATGCCCTCTCATTTTGAGACTAGTGTTAAATAATATATGGTTTCGCAAAAGAATTTCAATGCTTTGCTTGAAGAAAAATTGCCTAAGATTGATGAGTTGGCTAGGAACGTGGATAGAATTTCTCTTGATGTTGATTCTTTGAAACTTAGATCTATTCCACCTAAGCATGATATCAATGAGTCTCTCAAAGCCATGAGAATTTCCATTGATGAGTGCAAAGAAAGAACCGCTAGGATGCGTGCTAAAAAAGATTGATTTGTGAAAGCATGTTCTTCTAGTTTTCATGACAATAAGGATGAAGATCTAAAAGTGATTGATGTGTCCCCTATTAAATCTTTGTTTTGCAATATGAATTTTGATAATGATGGGACTGGAGAAGAGTCAACTTTAGTTAAGAGGCGTCCCAATGATTCAGAGTTTTTAGATCTTGATGCAAAAATTGGTAAAAGTGGGATTGAAGAGGTCAAAACTTTACATAGCAATGAACCCACTATTTTGGATTTCAAGGAATTTAATTATAATAATTGATCGTTGATAGATTGTATTTCCTTGTTGCAATCCGTGCTAAATTCTCCTCATGCTTATGATCAAAATAAAGCTTTTACTAAACATATCGTTGATGCTTTAATGCAATTCTATGAAGAAAAGCTTGAATTAGAAGTTTCTATCCCTAGAAAACTTTATGATGAGTGGGAACCTACTATTAAAATTAAGATTAAAAATCATGAATGCTATGCTTTATGTGATTTGGGTGCTAGTGTTTCCACGATTCCCAAAACTTTGTGTGATGTGTTAGGTTTCTGTGAATTTGATGATTGTTCTCTAAATTTGCACCTTGCGGATTCTACCATTAAGAAACCTATGGGTAGGATTAATGATGTTCTTATTGTTGCAAATATGAATTATGTGCCCATAGATTTTATTGTTCTTGATATAGATTGCAATCCTACATGTCCTATTATTCTTGGTAGACCTTTCCTTAGAACGATCGGTGCAATTATTGATATGAAAGAAGGAAATATTAGATTCCAATTTCCATTAAGGAAAGGCATGGAACACTTTCCTAGGAATAGAATTAAATTACCTTATGAATCTATTATGAGAGCCACTTATGGATTGCATACCAAAGATGACAATACCTAGATCTATTCTTTTTTTATGCCTAGCAAGGGGCGTTAAATGATAGCGCTTGTTGGGAGGCAACCCAATTTTATTTTTGTTCCTTGCCTTTAGTTCCTGTTTAGTAATAAATAATTCATCTAGCCTCTGGTTAGGTTTGGTTTTATGTTTTAATTAGTGTTATGCCAAGTAAAACCTATAGGATCTTCTTGGATGATAATTATTTGATCTCGCTGAAAAAAGACAGAAACTTTCTGCTCACGAAAACAATTGTTAAAAATCACTAGAGAGTGATAAAATACTGATTCCAATTGCAGTAGATCAATAAAAAATTATCTAGGTCGTCCTATTTTTGCAGAATTTGTTTTAGTTACATAAGTATGCGTTTGATACAGATTACTACAGACTGTTCTGTTTTTGACAGATTCTGTTTTTCGTGTGTTGTTTGCTTATTTTAATGAATCTATGGCTAGTATCGAGGGGTATGAACCATCCAGAAGTTGGAATACAGTAGGTTTAACACCAATATAAATAAATAATGAGTTCATTAAAGTACCTTATAGTGGTGGTTTGTTTTCTTACACTAACGGAGCTCATGAGATTTTCTGTTTAAGTTTTGTGTTGTGAAGTTTTCAAGTTTTTGGGTAAATATTTGATGGATTTTGGAATAAGGAGTGGCAAGAGCCTAAGCTTGTGGATGCCCAAGGCACCCCAAGGTAAAATTCAAGGACAACCAAAAGCCTAAGCTTGGGGATGCCCCGGAAGGCATCCCCTCTTTCATCTTCGTCTATCGGTAACTTTACTTGAGGCTATATTTTTATTCACCACATGATATGTGTTTTGCTTGGAGCGTCTTGTATGATTTGGGTCTTTGATTTTTAGTTTACCACAATCATCCTTGCTGTACACACCTTTTGGGAGAGACACACATGAATCGGAATTTATTAGAATACTCTATGTGCTTCACTTATATCTTTTGAGCTAGATAATTTTGCTCTAGTGCTTCGCTTATATCTTTTTAGAGCACGGTGGTGGTTTTATTTTATAGAAATTATTGATCTCTCATGCTTCACTTATATTATTTTGAGAGTCTTTTAGAACAGCATGGTAATTTGCTTTGGCTATAAAATTAGTCCTAATATGATAGGCATCCAAGATGGGTATAATAAAAACTTCCATATAAGTGCATTGAATACTATGAGAAGTTTGATACTTGATGATTGTTTTGAGATATGAAGATGGTAATATTAGAGTTGTGCTAGTTGAGTAATTTTGAATTTGATAAGTAGTTGTGTTGGAGTTTGCAAGTCCCGTAGCATGCACGTATGGTAACTGTTGTGTAACAAATTTGAAGCATGAGGTGTTTCTTTGATTGTCCTCCTTACGAGTGGCGGTCGGGGACAAGCGATGGTCTTTTCCTACCAATCTATCCCCCTAGGAGCATGCGTGTAGTGCTTGGTTTTGATGACTTCTAGATTTTTGCAATAAGTATGTGAGTTCATTATGACTAATGTTGAGTCCATGGATTATACGCACTCTCACCTTTCCATCATTGCTAGACTCTTCGGTAACGTGCATTGCCCTTTCTCACCTTGAGAGTTGGTGCAAACTTCGCCGGTACATCCAAACCCCGTGATATGATACGCTCTATCACACATAAACCTCCTTATATCTTCCTCAAAACAGCCACCATACCTACCTATTATGGCATTTCGATAGCCATTCCGAGATATATTGCCATGCAACTTTCCACCATTTCATTTATTATGACACACCACATCATTGTCATATTGCTTTGCATGATCATGTAGTTGCAATCGTATTTTTGGCAAGGCCACCATGCATAATTTTTCATACATGTCACTCTTGATTCATTGCCCATCCCGGTACACCGCCGGAGGCACTCATATAGAGTCATATTTTGTTCTAGTATCGAGTTGTAATCCTTGAGTTGTAAATGAATAGAAGTGTGATGATCATCATTATTAGAGCATTGTCCCGTGTGAGGAAACAAAAAAAGAGAAAGGCCAAATAAAAAAAGGAAAGCCAAATAAAAAAGAAAAAACAAGAAAGGCCAAATAAAAAAAGGAAGGCCCAAAAAAATGAGAGAAAAAGAGAGAAGGGACAATGCTACTATCCTTTTTTCCACACTTGTGCTTCAAAATAGCACCATGATCTTCATGATAGAGATTATCTTATTTTGCCACTTTCATATACTAGTGGGAATTTTTCATTATAGAACTTGGCTTGTATATTCCAACAATGGGCTTCCTCAAATGCCCTAGGTCTTCGTGAGCAAGCAAGTTGGATGCACACCCACTTAGTTTCTTTTGTTGAGCTTTCATACATTTATAGCTCTAGTGCATCCGTTGCATGGCAATCCCTACTCCTCGCATTGACATCAATTGATGGGCATCTCCATAGCCTGTTGATTAGCCGCATCGATGTGAGACTTTCTCCTTATTTGTTTTCTCCACACAACCTCCATCACCATATTCTATTCCACCCATAGTGCTATATCCATGGCCACGCTCATGTATTGCGTGAAAGCTGAAAAAGTTTGAGGATACTAAAGTATGAAACAATTGCTTGGCTTGTCATCGGGGTTGTGAGTGCTTTGAGCATTTTGTGTGACGAAGATGGAGCATGGCCAAACTATATGATTTTGTAGGGAAGAGGTTTCTTTGGCTATGTTACTTTGAGAAGACATAATTGCTTAGTTAGTATGCTTGAAGTATTATTATTTTTATGTCAATATTAAACTTTTATCTTGAATCTTTCGGATCTGAACATTCATGCCACAATAAAGAAAATTACATTGAGAATTATGCTAGGTAGCGTTCCACATCAAAAATTCTATTTTTATCATTTACCTACTCGAGGACGAGCAGGAATTAAGCTTGGGGATGCTTGATACGTCTCCAACGTATCTATAATTTTTTTATTGTTCCATGCTATTATATTATCTGTTTTGGATGTTTAATGGGCTTTAATATACTCTTTTATATTATTTTTGGGACCAACCTATTAACCGAAGGCCCAGTGCAAATTGTTGTTTTTTCGTGCCTATTTCAGTGTTTTACAGAAAAGGAATACCAAACGGAATGAAACCTTCGCGAGGATCTTTCTTGGAACGAAAGCAATCCAGAAGACTTGGAGCACCGCGAGGCGGCCACGAGGCCGGAGGGCGCACCCAGGGGGTAGGCGCGCCCCCACCCTCGTGGGCCCCACGAAGCTCCACCGACCTACTTCTTTCGCCTATATATACTCTTGTACCCTGAAAACATCCAGGGGAGCCACGAAACCACTTTTCCACCACGAGATCCGATGTAATACTTTTTGGAGATCTTCTTGGAGATCTATTCGATGTAATACTTTTTGTGGTGTGTTTGTCGAGATCCGATGAATTGTGGGTCTCTGATCAAGATTATCTATGAACAATATTTGATTCTTCTCTGAATTCTTATATGCATGATTTGATATCTTTGCAAGTCTCTTCAAATTATCGGTTTAGTTTGGCCTACTAGATTGATCTTTCTTGCAATGGGAGAAGTGCTTAGCTTTGGGTTCAATCTTGCGCTGTCCTTTCCCAGTGACAGCAGGGGCAGCAAGGCACGTATTGTATGTTGCCATCGAGGATAAAAAGATGGGGTTTATAACATATTGCTTGAGTTTATCCCTCTACATCATGTCATCTTGCCTAATGCGTTACTTTGTTCTTATGAACTTAATACTCTAGATGCATGCTGGATAGCGGTCGATGTGTGGAGTAATAGTAGTAGATGCAGAATTGTTTCGGTCTACTTGACACGGACGTGATGCCTATGTTCATGATCATGCCTAGATATTCTCATAACTATGCGCTTTTCTATGAATTGCTCGGCAGTAATTTGTTCACCCACTGTAATATATGCTATCATGAGAGAAGCCACTAGTGAAACCTATGGCCCCGGGTCTATTTTACATCATATTAGTTTTCCATCAACTAGCTATTTCTGTCACCGTTTATTTTCCAATCTATACAACAAAAATACCACAAATACTATCTTATTATCTTTATCAGATCTCACTTCTGCAAGTGGCCATGAAGGGATTGACAACCCCTTTATCACGTTGGTTGCAAGGTTCTTGATTGTTTGTGCAGGTACTAGGAAATTTGCGTGTAGTCTCCTACTGGATTGATACCTTGGTTCTCAAAAACTAAGGGAAATACTTACGCTACTTTGCTGCATCACATTTTCCTCTTCAAGGGAAAACCAACGCATGCTCAATAGGTAGCACTGTAGTCCCCGAGACCGCAGTCGACTGCGGGCAGTCGGCTGTGGTCTAAGAATAACTATTGCTCTTTCCTTTTTTTCTCTCGAGTGGACAGACCAAGTCGATTGAAAGGTCGAACCAGTGGGGGCACGCCAAGTGCACCCATTGGGTGTAGTCCCCGAGACTACTGTTGAATGTATGATTCGACAGTAGTCTTAGAACTCTTCTTGTCGTAACGAACTTAACTTGTACTTTATCGCTCAGAAGCAATTAAAACTTTGTTCATGTCGACTGATTGTCCACTGACTGCAGAGATCTTGTGAGCTCGGGGCTCGGTTTGCTGACTTGGAGCAGAAACATATTCAACTCAACCTTGATCTGGAACTGGCAAAGCAAAATCTGCAGAAGGCTAAGGATGAAGCAACTGCTATGGGAGGTAACAACTTGTCGACTGTTTGTTTTGTCCGCTTTACTTTCTGCCTTTTGAACCGAGTGACTCCACTCGAAAAGATGTGCGTAGTGAAAATAGACAACTCCAAGCTCGACTGAAGAATGTTATTTCTTTAGAGAAAATGAAGCAGGCGCTAGAGCAGAAGGACCTTGATCTTGCCGCAGCTAAAAAACGGCGCGGGAAAGAACTGAACTTGCCGACAAGAAGCTGGCTTCAGTAGGAAAGATAGAAGAAGAGAACGCCAAACTGAAGACTACCATCAGCGAAGCCAACAAAGAAGTCGTGCAGCTGAAGAAGGACAAGGTGGCTCTGACCGACAAAGTTGGAGACCTTACTCAGAAGAGGGGTGAGCTGGAGGTTTATCTGGGAGGACTCGCCAAGAAGCTGTTCCTCATGCTTGAAGGTACTTCCTCTTGTCCGACTGATTTGCCACTGTCGACTCTTTATATAGCTGTCGACTCATTATTTATGTGTGCGTGCAGAATTCTATCAAAACTTCGAGGAAGAGACTAGGAGGATTGAGACGAGCTTGGACCCTATCAACTCCCCTGTTAAGGATGAAGCTGCCATGAACGTGCTCCGACTGGAATCTCCCCTTGCTAGTGCCATGGACTATCTCGCACGATTGAAGGTGGCGGTGTCGCGGATCGACACGGGGCTCTAGCCAAGGGAAAAATTCCAAAATGACCTCGAGTCTCTGATGACTCGACTCAACGAGATTCCCGGTCGAGTGCGGGAGTGGAAGAAGTCATCTGCTCGATGTGGTGCTGATGTGGCTCTGTCTCTGGTTCGCGTTCACTGCAAAGAAGCCAAGGAAGAGAAGCTAGCCGTGCTCAAAATTGCCAATACTAAGAAGCTTCACTTCGAGTCTTTCATGGAGACCTTCCTTGAAGCAGCCACTCGCATGGCAGATGGAATCCACCTCGACGAGTTCATCGAGCCTGCCAGCCCTCCCCCTGCGGAGTAAACAAACTTTATGCTCTGATTAAATTTTCCTCAGAATGCCGAGTGATTTTGTAACCGTAAAACTCCTTCGGGCCGGATGCCCGAGCACTATTATCTACGGTTCTGAACCTTGCGAGACTTATCTAAACTTGGTTTCTCTTTGAATATGTTTGTCATCATTTTTGCTACTTTTGAATTTCTTGACTCCGAGTGGAACTTGATTCTTCACTCGGAACTGCCATTGGCTTTGTGATGCAGCTCTGACGAAAGGGTTGTGGGTACGAGCATTAGGTACTGCACACAACCTATACCTCATCGTCCTTGCGGATCAGGATGGAGCTCACGTTATACTTGTGACGTAGCTCCATCGAGTGGGTCAAGGACAAGAGCACTAGGTGATGTGCACGACCTGCACCTCGTCGTCCTTGTGGATCGGGGTGGAGCGCACATTGTACTTGTGACGCAGCTTCGTCGAGTGGGTCAAGGACAAGAGCACTAGGTGATGTGCACGGCCTGCACCTCTCGTCCTTGCGGATCGGGATGGAGCGCACGTTGTACTTGTGACGCAACTCCTAGGAATAGTTTTTAACATAGGCGAGTACAGGACTACAGCTAAGCCTCCGAGTGAGAGGGTTGCTCTTCACTCGGTAGGATTTTTAAAACTTAGGCGAGTACGGGACTGCAGCTAAGCCTCCGACTGAGAGGGTTGCTCTTCACTCGGTAGGATTTTTAAAACTTAGGCGAGTACGGGACTGCAGCTAAGCCCCCGAGTGAGAGGGTTGCTCTCCACTCGGTAGGATTTTTAAAACTTAGGCCAGTATAGGACTGCAGCAAAGCCCCTGAGTGAGAGGGTTGCCCTTCACTCGATAGGATTTTTAAAACTTAGGCAAGTATGGGACTGCAGCTAAGCCCCCGAGTGAGAGGGTTGCCCTTCACTCGGTAGGATTTTTAAAACTTAGGCGAGTACGGGACTGCGGCTAAGCCTCCAGTGAGAGGGTTGCTCTTCACTCGGTAGGATTTTTAAAACTTAGGCGAGTACGGGACTGCAGCTAAGCCTCCGAGTGAGAGGGTTGCTCTTCACTCGGTAGGATTTTTAAAACTTAGGCGAGTAGAAGACTGCAGCTAAGCCTTCGAGGGAGAGGGTTGCTCTTCACTCGGTATGATTTTTAAAACTTAGGCGAGTACGGGACTACAGCTAAGCCTCCGAGTGAGAGGGTTGCTCTTCACACGGTAGGATTTTTAAAACTTAGGCGAGTACGGGACTGCAGCTAAGCCTCCGAGTGAGAAAGCTCCACTTCACTCAGTAGGATTTTTAAAACTTAGGCAAGTACAGGACTACGGCTAAGCTCCCGAGTGAGAGGGCTGCCCTTCACTCGGTAGGATTTTTAAAACTTAGGCGAGTACAGGACTGCAGCTAAGCCCCCGAGTGAGAGGGTTGCCCTTCACTCGGTAGGATTTTTAAAACTTAGGCGAGTACGGGACTGCAGCTAAGCCCCCGAGTGAGAGGGTTGCTCTCCACTCGATAGGATTTTTAAAACTTAGGTGAATCAGGTTCGCGACTAAGCCTCCGAGTGGGAGAATTGCTCTCCACTTGGAGTAGTTTTTGAAACTTAGGCGAATCAGGTTCGCAGCTAAGCCACCCACTGGGGTTTTTTGAATACATGCATATGTAACAGTAATCATTTAGGAGACGGTAAAACTGCATCTTTAATATACAAACTAAAAGGTACTTCTTATTACATTTCATCAATCTGAGTGCTTAAGTATAAAAATGGTGGAGCAGCTCCGCATTCCAAGCGCGTGGCTCATCTTTCTTTTGTTCCACATTGTAGAGGTGATACGCTCCGTTGTGGAGCACTTTGGTGATGATAAAGGGACCTTCCCAAGCAGGAGCAAGCTTGTGAGGCCGTTGCTGATCCACTTGGAGCACAAGGTCTCCTTCCTGAAATGCTCGACCTCTCACGCTTCTGGCATGGAATCGACGGAGGTCTTGCTGTTAAATGGTCGACCAAATCATGTTCCACATTGTAGACTGCAGCTAAGCCTCCGAGTGAGAGGGTTGCTCTTCACTCGGTAGGATTTTTAAAACATAGGCGAGTACGGGACTACAGCTAAGCCTCCGAGTGAGAGGGTTGCTCTTCACTCGGTAGGATTTTTAAAACATAGGCGAGTACGGGACTGCAGCTAAGCCTCTGAGTGAGAAAGCTGCTCTTCACTCAGTAGGATTTTTAAAACTTAGGCATGTACAGGGCTACGGCTAAGCTCCCGAGTGAGAGGGTTGCCCTTCACTCGGTAGGATTTTTAAAACTTAGGCGAGTACAGGACTGCAGCTAAGCCCCTGAGTGAGAGGGTTGCCCTTCACTCGGTAGGATTTTTAAAACTTAGGCGAGTACGGGACTGCAGCTATGCCCCCGAGTGAGAGGGTTGCTCTCCACTCGATTGGATTTTTAAAACGTAGGCGAATCAGGTTCGCGACTAAGCCTCCGTGTGGGAGAATTGCTCTCCACTCGGAGTAGTTTTTTAAACTTAGGCGAATCAGGTTCGCAGCTAAGCCACCCACTGGGTTTTCTTGAATACATGCATATGTAATAGCAATCATTTAGGAGACGGTAAAACTGCGTCTTTGATAAACAAACTGAAAGGTACTTCTTATTACATTTCATCAATCTGAATGCTTAAGTATAAAAATGGCGGAGCAGCTCCGCATTCCAAGCACGTGGCTCATCTTTCTTCTGTTCCACATTGTAGAGGTGATACGCTCCGTTGTGGAGCACTTTGGTGATAATGAAGGGACCTTCCCAAGCAGGAGCAAGCTTATGAGGCCGTTGCTGATCCACTCGGAGCACAAGGTCTCCTTCCTGAAATGCTCGACCTCTCACGCTTCTGGCATGGAATCGACGGAGGTCTTGCTGCTAAATGGTCGACCGGATCAAGGCCATCTCTCTTTCTTCTTCCAGAAGGTCAACAACATCTTGCTGAGCTTGTTCTGCTTCAGCTTCTGAGAAAAGTTCTACTCGGGGCGCGTTGTGAAGCAAATCACTCGGCGGCACGGCTTCAGCCCCATATATCAGAAAGAAGGGAGTCCGACCAGTTGACCGATTTGGCGTCGTTCTCAATCCCCAAAGGACCGATGGTAACTCGTCTACCCAAGCACCTGCCGCATGCTTGAGGTCACGCATCAACCGGGGTTTCAGCCCTTGGAGGATCAAACCATTTGCTCTCTCTGCCTGCCCATTCGACTACGGATGCGTGACAGACGCGTAGTCGACCCAAGTTCCATGGGAGACGCAGAATGCTCTGAACTCATCAGAATCTTGGAGCCATTATATGTGATAGTACTGTGAGGGACTTCATATCTGAATGTCATCTCTCTGATGAAGCTGATGGCAGTGCTTGAATCGAGATTCTTGATAGGCTTGGCTTCGATCCATTTAGTGAACTTGTCGACTGCTACAAGCAGACGAGTGAAACCACTTCTGTCAGTCCTCAGGGGTCCAACCATATCCAATCCCCAAACATCAAACGGCCAGATGAGTGGAATGGTCTTCAAGGCCGACGCCGGCTTGTGGGACATGTTGGAGTAGAACTGACAGCCCTCACACTTGTCGATAATTTCTTTCGCCATTTCATTTGCTCGCGGCTAGTAAAAACATGCTCAGTATGCTTTGGCCATGATGGTCCGAGAGGACGCATGATGACCACAGGTCCCCGAGTAGATATCATCTAGTGTGATGCAGCGTTGAGCAACTCCAGTAACACTCTCTCTGTAAAGCTGTCCACCTATCACGGTAAAGGCTTTGGATCGACGGACAATCTGACGGGCCTCATCTTCATCCTCCGGAATCTCCTTCCTGAGCAGATATGGAATATATTGCACTGTCCAGTCGGGAGTGACGACCAAAACCTCCATGATTAGGTCGACCACGGCTGGGATTTTGACTTCAGTCGGATCAGTAGAACTTTTTGGTTGCGGGGGCTCTTCTGTGAAAGGATCTTCTTGAACTGACGGGGTGTGAAGATGCTCCAAGAACACATTGCTGGGAATGGGCTCCCGCTTGGAACCTATCTTCGCCAAGTCATCAACTGCTTGAGTGGACTCCTGAAGCTGACGCAGGAGTCCACTCGAACTTGTTAGATTTCTTCAGGAGTCCACTCGAACTTGTCAGCTTTAGGAGTCCACTCGAACTTGACGAGAAATAAATCAGCTCAATGCAGCCAAACAACCAGTAAGCTTTTGAACATCATGCACACGCACGGGGTGTCTCATTCGGAGAATGGCACCAACTTTCTCTGGGTTTGTATCGATCCCTCGTTCGGAAACGTGGAAACCGAGTAACTTTCCACCTGGGACTCCGAATGTGCACTTCGACGGATTAAGCTTGATATCATATCTTCTCAGATTGGCAAAGGTTTCGGCGAGGTCAGTCAGTAGGTCGGAACCTTTACGTGACTTGACCACGATGTCATCCATCTATGCTTCCACATTCCGACTGATTTGAGTGAGCAGGCACTTCTGAATCATGCGCATGAATGTGGCACCAGCATTCTTGAGACCAAAGGGCATGGTAACATAGCAAAAGCACCCGAATGGGGTGATAAAAGCTGTTTTTATTTCGTCGGGTCCATACAGTCGGATCTGATGGTACCCGGAATAAGCGTCCAAAAAGGACAAACGCTCGCATCCCGCAGTCGAGTCGACAATTTGATCTATGCGGGGCAGAAGGAAATGATCTTTCGGGCAGGCCCGATTAATATGCTTGAAGTCAATGCACATGCGAAGTGAATCGTCTTTCTTGGGGACCATGACAACATTGGTGAGCCACTCGGAGTGGTATATCTCGCGGATGAACTCAGCTGCTAGAAGTCGAGCCACCTCCTCACCAATTGCCTTCCTCTTCTCCACGGCGGACCGACGGAGATGCTCTTTGACAGGTTTGCTTTCATGTCGACTCGCAAACGGTGCTCAGCCAGTCCCCTGGGTACACCCGGCATGTCAGAAGGCTTCCATGCAAAGATGTCCCAGTTCTCACGGAGGAACTAGATGAGCGCTTCTTCCTATTTGCTATCAAGTGTTGTTGAAATATGAGTCGGAGCAACATTGGGATCGGTCGGGTGAATGTGAACTTGCTTTGTTTCACCGATGACTGAAATGCAGACTCTGAAGCAGGCTTCTTGGCACGTAACAAATCACTCCGATCTGCGTTCTTCTGATATTCTTGCATTTCCACTGCTGCCATATGTTCATCGGCAATCTTTGAGCCCTTCTGGAGGCACAAATCACTCCGATCTGCGTTCTTCTGATATTCTTGCATTTCCACTGCTGCCATATGTTCATCGGCAATCTTTGAGCCCTTCTGGAGGCACTCTTCAGCTCTCTGCCGATTACTAGTGATTGTGATCACGCCCTTGGGACCAGGCATCTTCAGCTTGAGGTACACGTAACATGGTCGAGCCATGAAACGGGCATACGTAGGTCTGCCAGAATAGCATGATAAGCACTGTGAAAATCCACACCTTCAAATGTCAACTTTTCTTTGCGGTAATTCTTTGAATCACCGAAAACCACGTCAAGAGTGATCATGCCGAGTGAATCGGCTTTCTTCCCAGGGATGACTCCGTGGAATCGCATATTTCTTTCACTGAGCTTGGACATCGGAACGCCCATCTCTCGGAGAGTCTCAGCATACAAAATGTTCAGGCCACTGCCACCATCCATCAAAACTTTGGTCAGTCGAGTGCCCCCAACGACTGGGTCGACCACCAACACTTGCCGCCCTGGGGTTGCAACGTGCGCTGGATGGTCAGACTGGTCGAATGTAATGGGAGTCTTCGACCACTTCAGATATGTTGTCATGGCCGGGGCAACCATGTTTACTTCTTTGTTGATGACCTTCAGTCGACTTTTGCTCTCAACGTCAGCAAAAATCACCAAAGTGGCATTGACATTGGGGTAACCACCATCTTCCTCTTTGTCTTCATCCTTATCAGATTCCTTTTCTTTCTCACTAGGCTGGCCCTCTCGGAATTGCTGGATAAGGAATCGACACTGTCGAGTGGTGTGCTTGGGATAAATCAGGTTCCCCTCTTCATCCTTCTTGGTGTGTATATGACACGGCAAATCTAGCACATCATTTCCTGCTTGATCTTTCACCTTCTTGGGGATCCATGGCCCCTTAGGCTTTCCCTTGAATTTTCCTTGGGTCACAACTGCGGCCTCTCCAGGGCCTACTGGCTCGGCTTTGCGCGTCTGTTTCCAACTGGAATTACCTCCTCCGGTGTCCTGGGCGACTAGTTTGCTCTTGCCACTGTGGAGTCGGTCCTCTTCCTCGCCGTTAGTGTACCAAGTGGCTATTTCCATCATTCGGGGCAGGGTCATATCTCCTGTTCGGCCGAATTTCAGGTGAAGCTCTCTGTACCGAGCACCCTCCTTGAAGGCGCAAACTGCTTGATGTTGAGACACATTTTCCACTGTGTGATGCAAAGTGGTCCACCTCTGGATGTAATCCCTCAAGGTTTCATTCAGTTTTTGTACACAATGCTGCAACTCAGCCAGCCCTGCAGGACGTTTGCAAGTGCCTTCAAATGTTCTGACAAACACTCGGGCCAACTCTTCCCAACTGAATATACTGCCAGGAGCCAACTGATTCAACCAAGCTCTAGATGAACCTTCCAATATCAGGGGAAGATGTTTCATGGCTACCTCATCATTACCACCACCAATCTGTACAGCCACTCGGTAATCTTCCACTCAAGTGTCAGGCTTCGACTCACCGGTGAACTTGCTCAATCCCGTTGCCAACCTGAAGTTGGGAGGGATCTCAGCAGCTCTGATAGCTCTACTGAAGCGCTCAGGTCCGGAGACATGTACTTTGCTGCCAGTTGGACGATCTCTGTCCAGCCCTTCTCTGTGTGCTCGGTTTCTGTCGACCAGACCTTGTACAAGAATTGACCTTGCATCAAATCCGGGCTCTCTTGGGTCGACTGGAACCCTCCGCTCATCACTATACAGGCGCCTTTCATCATACTGCCGGGGCGCGTATGATCTGCCCCTTGGAGGGGGCGTAGGCACTCGACGGCGGTCATCACGGCCGAGTCGGTGCTCATACTGCTCATGATTCTGACCCAGATACTGCTCCTTGAAACGTCTCCATCGTATCTACTTCTCCAAACACTTTTGCCCTTGTTTTGGACTCTAACTTGCATGATTTGAATGGAACTAACCCGGACTGACGATGTTTTCAGCAGAATTGCCATGGTGTTATTTTTGTGCAGAAATAAAAGTTCTCGGAATGACTTGAAAATCCACAGAGAATATTTTTGGAATTTATAAAAAATACTGGCGAAGGAATCAAGGCCAGGGGGCCCACACCCTGTCCACGAGGGTGGGAGGCGCGCCTACCCCCCTGGGCGCGCCCCCTGCCTCGTGGGCCCCCTGATGCTCCACCGACCTCAACTCCAACTCTATATATTCACGTTCGGGGAGAAAAAATCAGAGAGAAGGATTCATCGCGTTTTACGATACAGAGCCACCGCCAAGCCCTAAACTCTCTCGGGAGGGCTGATCTAGAGTCCGTTCGGGGCTCCGGAGAGGGGAATCCGTCGCCGTCGTCATCATCAACTTTCCTCCATCACCAATTTCATGATGATCACCGCCGTGCGTGAGTAATTCCATCGTAGGCTTGCTGGACGGTGATGGGTTGGATGAGATTTATCATGTAATCGAGTTAGTTTTGTTAGGGTTTGATCCCTAGTATCAAGTATGTTCTGAGATTGATGTTGCTATGACTTTGCTATGCTTAATGCTTGTCAGTAGGGCCCGAGTGCCATGAATTCAGATCTGAACCTATTATGTTTTCATGAATATATGTGAGTTCTTGATCCTATCTTGCAAGTCATTAGTCACCTACTATGTGTTATGATCCGGCAACCCCGAAGTGACAATAATCGGGACCACTCCCGGTGATGACCGTAGTTTGAGGAGTTCATGTATTCACTATGTGTTAATGCTTTGGTCCGGTACTCTATTAAAAGGAGGCCTTAATATCCCTTAGTTTCCAATAGGACCCCGCTGCCACGGGAGGGTAGGACAAAAGATGTCATGCAAGTTCTTTTCCATAAGCACGTATGACTATATTCGGAATACATGCCTACATTACATTGATGAACTAGAGCTAGTTCTGTGTCGCCCTATGTTATAACTGTTACATGAATAATCGCATCCGATATAATTATCCATCACTGATCCAATGCCTACGAGGTTTTCACATATTGCTCTCTGCTTAGTTACTTATCTGTTGCCACTATTACAATCACTACAATACTGCTACTATTACTTTTGCCACTGTTACCATTACTTCCATACTACTTTGCTACTAAATACTTTGCTGCAGATATTAAGTTATCCAGGTGTGGTCGAATTGACAACTCAGCTGCTAGTACTTGCGAATATTCTTTGGCTCCCCTTGTGTTGAATTAATAAATTTGGGTTGAATACTCTACCCTCGAAAACTGTTGCGATCCCCTATACTTGTGGGTTATCACTCCTTGCGGTGCCCATGTCCCTCACGCCGCAGAGGCGATCTTGGGCTGTGAGCCGACTGGACTGTATCCACCACCACAGACCTGCTGTGGATCCTGTTACGAGACTGAGAAATTGTTCTGTTCTGCTCATCTGTTGCCCAGAGCAGTGCTCGGATCTGCATAAGGCCTCTACCAGCCTCTGATTGGGACGGTGAATCGACTCTGCTATACGGGCTGCAGCTGTAAGATTCTGAATCGGAGTGCGCTATACCTAAGGTTCGGGTGGTAACAATTGTCGCTGACGTCGACTGGATTCGGGGATCTGTCATCGAGCGCGCTCGTTGAGTGAATGTTGAAGGTTCTCCAGCCGTGTGCGCGCAGCCAAAGTGGCCAAGCGCGAAAGTGAACTCCTGACCATTGCCATCCTAAGTGACTTTAGATCTTCTATACTCCGAGTGGTTTCTGGCATGGTCGAATGATTATATCCTAGTCGAATGGAATTGGGTTATCCGAGTGGAATTGTTGGTCGAGTGGGTTGCACTCTGAGGTGATTTCAGTCGGTAGATGCTGCTGTACTTTGCATGCCTTTGACTCTAGGGCACAGTCCTTGGGAGGGGTGTCTAGGTCAGGCCTATTACCCTACCCTAGGTACATATCATCGTCACCAATGGAGGTGGTGAACCCCATCCGAGATGGTGTCTAGATTGGATCTGGTGGTTCTGGACTCTGCGGCGGCTGGATGAATATTTCGTCGACTCCCCTAGGGTTTTGGGAATATTTGGGTATTTATAGAGCAAAGAGGCGGTCCGAGGGGCACCCGAGGTGGGCACAACCCACCAGGGCGCGCCTGGGCCTCCTGGCGCGCCCTGGTGGGTTGTCCCCTCCTCGGGACTCCCCCCAGGTGCTACCAGGGCCCAACATGTTCCTTCTGGTCCATAAAAAATCTCCATAAATTTTCATGGCATTTGGACTCCGTCTGATATTGATTTTCTGCGATGTAAAAAACACGGAAAAAATAGGAACTGGCACTTGGCACTATGTCAATAGGTTAGTACCAAAAAATGATATAAAATGATTATAAAACATCCAAGATTGATAATATAACAGCATGGAGCAATCAAAAATTATAGATATGTTGGAGACGTATCAGCATCCCCAAGCTTAACTTCTACTTGTCCTCGATTAGGTAAGTGTTAAAAATAGAATTTTTGATGTGGAGTGCTGCCTATCATGTCATATCATATTCTTTTCTTTATAGCATGGACAATTGGACTTTTTATGTGATTCAAAGCAATAGTCTAGTTTTGACATGATGATTTAGATACTCAAGCATATCAACAAGCAACCATGTCTTTCAAAATATCAATGCTAAAATAAGTTATCCCTACAAAATCATATAGTCTTGTCATGCTCTGTCTTCTTAACGCAAAGTATTTATCATGCACAACCCTGATGACAAGCCGAGCAATTGGTTCGTACTTTTTAACGCGCTTCAGCTTTTTCAACTCTTACGCAATACATGAGTGCAAGCCATGGATATAACACTACGGGTGGAATAGAGTATGATGATAGGGGTAAATATAGAGAAGAAAAAAAGGTAAGAAAGTCTCACATCAATGCGGCTAACTAACGGGCTATGGAGATGCCCATCAATCGATATCAACGTGAGGAGTAGGGATTGCCTTGCAACGAATGCACTAAGAGCTATAAGTGTATGAAAGCTCAATATGAAAACTAAGTGGGTGTGCATCTAATCCTGTAATGAAAAATTCCCACTAGTATATGAAAGTGACAACATAGGAGACTCTCCATATGAAAAATATGGTGCTACTTTGAAGCACAAGTGTGGTAAAGGATACTAGCAATGCCCCTTCTCTCTTTGTTTATTATTATTTTTTCTTTTTTCTTTTTTTCAACTTTTTTTCCTTTTTTTCTTTTTTTTTTCTTCTCTTTTTTTCTTTTTATATATAGTTTTTTCTCTCATTGTCCGGAGTCTCATCCGGACTTGTGGGGGAATCATAGTCTCCATCATCCTTTCCTCACTGGGGCACTACTCTAAGAATGAATAATGATGATCATCACCCTTCTATTTACTTATAACTCAAAAGAAACAAAAATTACAACTCGATACCTATGACAAGTATGACTCTATATGAATGCCTCTGGCAATGATCAAGCGTAACATGTATGAAAAATGATGAACGGTGCCTAAGCCGCAAACACTATGTCAGCTATATGATCATGCAAAGCAATATGACAGTGAATGCTCAAGTCATCAAACGGAAGTGGTGGAAGTTGCATGGCAATATATCTCGGAATGGCCATGGAAAAGCCATAATAGGTAGGTATGGTGGCTGTTCTGAGGAAGATATAATGAGGCTTATGTGTGATAGAGCGTATCATATCATGGGGTTTGGATGCACCTGCGAAGTTTGCACCACGTCTCAATGTGAGAAAGGGCAATGCACGGTACCGTAGAGGCTAGCAAATTGTGAAAGTGTAAGAGTGCGTATAATCACATTAGTCATAAAGAACTCATATACTTATTGCAAAAGATTATTAGCCCTCGAAGCAAAGTACTACTACGCATGCCCCTAGGGGGATAGATTGGTAGGAAAAGACCATCGCTCGTCCCCAACCGCCACTCATAAGGAAGACAATCAAAAATAAATCATGCTCCAACATCATAGCATAACGAGAGACTATACGTGCAGGCTTCGGGAATCAAAAACCTTAACACCAATATCCTACTAGAGCATAATTACTCATCAACACAAGTCACATATCACATCATCATATCTCAAAACTATTACTAAGAATCACGTTTATTTTGTCCAATGATCTTCATGACATTTTTCTTTTCTTTATCCTTCTTGGATATCTATCATGTTGGTACTAATTTTCATGTGTGGCTTTTCATAAGCTCAAACAAATATAAGTGAAGATCGTGAGCATAATATTTCTTCCTCTCAAAATAATTTAAGTGAAGCAAGAGAGAATTTCTTCAAAATTTTACTAACTCTCAAATCAATCTAAGTGAAGCAAGAGAGCATTTCTTCAAAAATACTAAGCACACCATGCTCAAAAAGATATAAGTGAAGCACTAGAGCAAGTCCTAGCTCATAAAAGATTTAAGTGAAGCATAGAGAGCAATTCTAACAAGTCATGACATAATTTTGGCTCTCTCAAATAGGTGTGTCCAGTAAGAATTGATGGCTTAAAACACAAAATAAAACAAGCAAAGACACATATCATACAAGACGCTCCAAGCAAAACACATATCATGTGACGAATAAAAATATAGTCTCGAGTCAAATACCGATAGTTGTTGGAAGAAAGCGGGGATGCCACTCGGGGGCATCACCAAGCTTAGTTGGTTGCTCGTTCTTGGATTATAGCTTGGGATGCCGGGGCATCCCCAAGCTTAGGCTCTTCCATCCTTCCTTCATCCATCGTAAGATAACCCAAAACTTGAAAACTTCAATCACACAAAACTCAACAAAACCTTCGTGAGATCCGTTAGTATAAGAATAATAAACCACTACTATAAGTACTGTAACAAACCAATTCATAATTTGTTTTTGTATTATATCTACTATATTCCAACTTTTCTATGGCAAAAACTCATCAAAGAAAACCATAGAGCCATCAAAATAAGCACACAACACAAAGAAAACAGAATCTGTCAAAACAGAACAGTCTGTAGCAATCTGACTATTTCGAATACTTCTGTAACTCCAAAAATTCTGAAAAATTAGGATGACCTGAGAAATTTGTATATTGATCTACTTCAAGTGGAATGGGTATTTTAGCGCTCTCTGGTAAAAAACAAACATTAATTTCGTCAGCGTAAAATTCTCTGTTTTTTCAGCAAGATCAAACAACTATGACCCATGAAGATCCTAAAGGCTTTACTTGGCACCAACACTAATTAAAACAAAAAAACACAATCATAACAGTAGCGTAATTGTGCTAACACACAAGAACAAAAAGCAAAAATAAATTTTATTCATTGGGTTGCCTCCCAACAAGCGCTATAGTTTTACGCCCTTAGCTAGGCATAAAGCAAGGATCTAAGTTTTGTCATCTTTGGTTCGAGATCCATAAGATGCACTCATGATTGATTCATAAGGTGGCTTAATTCTAGTTCTAGGAAAGTGTTCCATACCCTTCCTCAAAGGAAATTGGAATTTAATATTGCCTTCTTTCATATCAATCACGGCACCTATAGTGCGTAAAAATGGTCTACCAAGAATAATTGGACAAGACGGATTGCAATCAATATCAAGAACGATAAAATCTATGGGCACATAATTCCTATTTGCCAGAATAAGAACATCATTAATTCTTCCCGTAGGCTTTTTAATAGTAGAATCCGCCAAGTGCAAATTTAAAGAGCATGATTCAAGATCGATAAGACCAAGCACATCACATAAAGATTTCAGAATTGTAGAAACACTAGCACCCAAGTCACACAAAGAAAAACACTCATAATTTTTAATCTTGACTTTGGTAGTAGGTTCCCATTCATCATGCAATTTTCTAGGAATTGAAACTTCTAATTCCAATTTTTGTTCCAGAGCTTTCATCATAGCATCAACAATATGTTTAGTAAAAGCTTTATTTTGTTCATAAGCATGGGGTGAATTTATCATAGATTGCAACAAAGAAATACAATCAATCAAAGAGCAACTATCATAATTAAAGTCTTTGTAATCCAAAAGAGTGGGTACATCACTAGCTAAAGTTTTGACCTCTTCAAACCCACTTTCATCAATTTTTTCAACAAGATTTTTACCCTCCGAAATATTGGGACGCCTTTGACCTAAAGTTGACTCTTCTCCAGTCCCTTTTTCATCAATATTAACTTTACTAAACAAGGAATCAATAGAAGAAACACCAATCATTTTAAGATCTTCATCACTTTTGCGAAAGAAATCACTAGAAAACGCTTTTTCCAAAAATTCTCTTTTATCCATAGAAACGTAAAGAGCTTTAATTGATTCATCAACCTTAGGCACAAAAAATTTCATGTTGAGATTTTCCACATCATGAGCAAGTCTATCAACACTTCTAGACAAATCATCAATCTTACTCAATTTTTCTTCCATGGAAGTGTTGAAAACTTTTTGAGTGTTGATAAATTCTTTAATATTATTCTCAAGATCAGAGGTGTTCCTATTATTATTATAAGATTGATTTCCATGTTGTTAAAATTATCTCTATAAGCATTGTTGTTGAAATTATTTCGAGAGATAAAATTCACATCTATGGCATCACTATTTTGCTCAATCAAAGTAGACAAAGGCATATCATTAAGATCAATAGGAGCACTTATACTAGCAAGCAATTTCACAAGAGCATCAACTTTTTCACTCAAAGAAGAAATTTCTTCAACCAAATTAACTTTTTTTACTAGTAGGAGCCCTTTCGGTATGCCATTGCGAATAATTTGCCATAATATTATCAAGCAATTTGGTGGCTTCACCCAAAGTAATTTCCATAAAAGTATCACCCGCGGCGGAATCTAAAAGATTACGAGAAACGAAATTCAACCCGCATAAAAAATTTGTATGATCATCCAAAGATTTAACCCATGAGTTGGGCAATTCCTTAGCATCATTTTCATCCTTTCCCAAGATTGTGCAACATGTTCATGTTCAAATTGCTTTAAATTCATGATCTGGGTTCTAAGGGAAATAATTTTTGCGGGCAGAAAATACTTAGTGATAAAAGCATCTTTGCACTTATTCCAAGAATAGATACTATTGCGAGGCAAAGAAGAGAACCAAATTTTTGCAGATTCATGCAAAGAAAACAGAAATAATTTCATCTTGACCACATCATTGTCCACATTTTTTTTGCATATCGCATAATTCCACAAAGGTATTAAGATGGGACGCGGCATCCTCATTAGGAGTACCAGAAAATTGCTCTTTCATAACAAGATTCAGCAAAGCAGTATTAATATCACAAGTATCCGCGCTAGCGGCGGGAGGAGCAAGCGGAGTGCCGATAAAATCATTGTTATTGGTATTTAAGAAATCACATAATTTGGAGTTCTCTTGAGTCATGATGACCACACAACAAGATTGCACTCAAAAACAGATCCGGCAAGAAAACGGCGAACGGAAAAAGAGAGGCGAATAAAATAGCAAATTTTGTGAAGTGGGGGGGGGAGGAAAACGAGAGGCAAATGGCAAATAATGTAAATTGCGAGGAGATGAGATTTGTGATTAGGAACCTGGTTATGAAGAAGATCCTCCCCGGCAACGACGCCAGAAGTTCCTTTTGATTGCTCTCTGACTATAGCGCCAGAAAAGCTCATGTCTGCTAGGACTACGTCGGTATTTCCCCAAAGAGGAAGGAATGATGCAGCACAACGATGGTAGGTATTTTCCTCAGTGAAGAAAACCAAGGTTATCGAACTAGTAGGAGAACCAAGCAACACAACATAAACAACACATGCACATAAATAACAACACCTCGCAACCCGACGTGTTAAAGGGGTTGTCAATCCCTTTTGGGTAACGATGCCAGAAAATTATAGTAGATTGAAATAATAGATCATAAATAAAATAAAGTGCAGCAAAGTATTTTTGTATTTTTGGTTTAATAAATCTGAATAAAAATGCAAAGGAAAAGTAGATCGCAAGCAAATATATGAGTAAGAAGGCCCGGGGGCCGTAGGTTTCACTAGTGGCTTCTCTCGAGAAAGATAGCAAATGGTGGGTAAACGAATTACTGTTGGGCAATTGATAGAACCTCAAATAATTATGACGATATCCAGGCAATGATCATTACATAGGCATCACGTCCAAGATTAGTAGACCGACTCCTGCTTGCATCTACTACTATTACTCCACACATCGACCGCTATCCAGTATGCATCTAGTGTATTAAGTTCATGAAAAAACGGAGTAATGCAATAAGAACGATGATATGATGTAGACAAGATCCATTTATCTATTGCGTAGATATAAATCCCATCTTTTTATCCTTAGTAGCAACAATACATACGTGTCGGTTCCCTTTCTATCACTAGGATCAAGCACCGTAAGATCGAACCCACTACCGGGCACCTCTTCCCGTTGGAAGATAAATAGATCAAGTAAACCCAAATATCGGAGAAAAAATATGAGGCTATAAGAGATCATGCATATAAGAGGTCAAAGAAACTCAAATAACTTTCATGGATATAAAAAGATATAACTGATCATAAACTCAAAGTTCATCAGATCCCAACAAACACACTGCAAAATTACTTACATCATATGGATCTCCAAAAGACCATTGTATTGAGAATTCAGCGAGAGTGAGAAAGCCATCTACCTACTAACTACGGACCCGAAGGTCTACAAAGAACTACTCACGCATCATTGGAGAGGCACCAATGGAGGTGGTGAACCCCATCCGAGATGGTGTCTAGATTGGATCTGGTGTTTCTGGACTCTGCGGCGGCTAGATGAATATTTCGTCGACTCCCCTAGGGTTTTGGGAATATTTGGGTATTTATAGAGCAAAGAGGCGGTCCGAGGGGCACCCGAGGTGGGCACAACCCACCAGGGGGCGCCTGGGCCTCCTGGCGCGCCCTGGTGGGTTGTCCCCTCCTCGGGACTCCCCCCAGGTGCTACCAGGGCCCAACATGTTCCTTCTGGTCCATAAAAAAATGTCTGTAAAGTTTTGTGGCATTTGGACTCCGTCTGATATTGATTTTCTGCGATTTAAAAAACACGAAAAAAACAGGAACTGACACTTGGCACTATGTCAATAGGTTAGTACCAAAAAATGACTATAAAATGATTATAAGACATCCAAGATTGATAATATAACAGCTGGAGCAATAAAAAATTATAGATATGTTGGAGACGTATCACACCGTTAACCCGCTAACGGCCCTAAGCTGCCACGTGTGTCGTCCAGGACCTTTGTCGCCCGCTGGCGGACGACAAAGACCATTTCATCTTTGCTGTCGGCCAGCAGACGATAAAGAGCCTTTCGCCGTAGCCTATTCAGCCGGACCTGTTGCCGTCTGCAAAGGCCTTTGCCGTCCACCAGGCATGGCGGACGGCAAAGTGCCTGATTCTTGTAGTGATTTTAGGCAATTTAAATGAGGCCGGAAATAACAAACAACAATTCCGGAAAATGCCCATATGCAAATTTTGAATTTAATGCAAACAACAATTTTAAACATTTTGAATGTTGTAATCATGATGCGGATGACATATACAAGTTCTATGCAATTTTATGAAAATATTGACATGAGCATGTTATGAAGCATTTGTCACCATGGCGGAAAGAAAGGGGTGTCACGGCAATGACAACGGAAATGGTGGCACGACAACATTTCGATGATACGACAACTTGTCGAGATGTCGATGCAAACAAAAGTGTGGATGTGCGGAACAAGCTAGAGATGGTGGGGTGATCCCGGGTTGCGGGTTCCCGCGGGTCGACGGCATGGCAAACGATGAGGAACATGCAAGCGATACATCGTGTGCGGTGAGCAACAGATACATGCAACCATCTCATACACACATCATATGCATACGGTCTACAGGTGGTCGTCTCGGCGTTATACCTTCGAAGCATGCATTTTCAGGGCGGAACGAGTTCAATGCGGTGTAGATGGAAGTAGACGTTCTCGTGATGGTAGTGGAAGTAGTGGTACACGTCTCGGAGAGGGACTTGACGCATCCGATGTTTTCAGGGGCGACGATAGCTGTACACGTGTCGAGGTACTTGGCGTTCTTCGCGATTCCAGAGACGTGGTGGAGATACTTGACGCATCACCATGTAGTCGAACTTGAGGGTCGTCGACGTCGTGGTACTTGGGGTCTCTGGACTTGCCGATCTCGGTTCTTGTGACGGCAGTGGTACAAGGTCGTCGTGGAACTTGCGTTCCGGTCATGTAGTCGTACTAGGCATACGTGGTCTTCGAGGGACTTGCGTGTCCAAAACGTAGCAAAACAAAGGTCCCGGTTGCGGTCGTGTATTTGGACTTGGTGGACTTCCGATTCTCGCGGGGATCTTATCAGTGCTGGGACTTGGAGCTGCGGTCTTGGCACGCAGCGAACAACAACGCGTGCATGACAACAGAAAAGGAAGCAGGGTTGGCCGGTGGTGTGGGACGACGCCGGGGTCATGGTGGTCTAGCAAGGAGCCACCCAACGGCCTCGAGGTGCTGTAGATGGCCGACCATGGCAAGCAGGAGGCGGGCCGCTCGGCTGGAAGATGTAGAGGCGCCGGAGGTGACGAGCTCCTGGTCGAGCAGAGGGCTCGGGCGACGAGGTGTTGAAGGTCGGCGGGAGACGAGGGCGACGACAGAGCCGTGTCGGGCGCGGGATCGCTCGGGGGAGGCTGGAGTTGGGGCGACAGCTGCGGGGCGAAGCAGAGATGGAGCTAGGCGGGTTGGAGCTTGAGGCGCGGGCGAGGCAGCGATGCCATGGACGAAGGAAGCAGGAGCTCGGGCACGATGCAGGCGGCTGCGCAGATGACGTGGGGACGGCCGGGTGAGAGGCGAGGCAGAGCAGCGGGTCCTGGTGGCCGGCGTCGTCGGATCTCGCGGATGGTGGCGAAGGTGGCAGCTCATGGAGGAGGCCGAGCGCTGTGGGCGCGCGACGATGGTGGCGATGCCGTTGGCGGCGGCATGGGTCGCCGGCAGGAAGAGGCGGTGCAGCGGGGGCGACGGGGATGGCCGGAGGAGATGGGCTCGCCGGCCAGAATGACGGCACGGCGGCAGAGGAAGGGGTGGCCGGAGGCGCGGCCGGTCGTCAGGCAGCGGCGCGCTGGAGGAGCCCGCAGGGCTGCAGGAGATCGGGCGAGGCACAGGCGCGATGATCTGCTCCTCTCTGCGTGTGGCGGCGCAGGAGGAGGACGAAGAGGAGAGGGTGGAGATGGGGATCAGGCAGGGGAGAGGGTTAGGGTTAGATGGGGGGCGGGTGGCCCTTGGCTGGACCTTGGGCCAGACGGCTTGAGGCTGCAGCTGGGCTCTCTTCTCTCCCCGCTTAATTCTTCTCTCTATTTCAAAGAAACAAAAACTTGGAAGAAATGCCGAGAGAGATTGGAGTGAAGTTTGGGCATGAAGTTAATTTTCTTAGACTCAAAAAAATGAGCTTGATCCAAGAAAAATGGGAATGAACATGTGGGTGAAGTTTGAATCAAACTCATTTGAATTTAATTCAAATGAGTGTGAGAAGGAAGTGGGTATTTGGTAGGTCCAAAAAATGTTGAGAATTTAGGTGGAGCTTAGGAAAAAGACAAAAGAATTATGGGCAAAGTTTGGGGACCAAACTTGAAATAGTATAGGCAAGGAATTAAAATGTAAATGTGTTCATGGGTGATTCCAAATTAATGAATATTTGTAATAGCTCCCTAACTACTGGGAGGATATGTTCTAAAGAGAAATCACCATGTGCATTTCCCTCGATTTTAAATGGATCGAAGATCCATACAATTTATTTATGAGAAAACATTTAAGTTGATAATGGTGACATGATGCAATGCAAAATATGCAATGATGAATGCAACAAGCAAAACAAATCACATGACGAAACTTGGAATGCATGGAAGGCATCTAGAGCGTCGGTCTCGGGTCGTTACAACTCTCCTCCACTTACAAGAGATCTCGCCCCGAGATCTAAGGATGGCACCGGAGAGAAGCGGAAGAGGAAGAGGTAAAACAAAGTTGCTTCTTTGACAAATGAGTGTAACCAGGAACCTTGAGAGGTTGAAACTTTAAGAAATGACATGACGGAGATAATGAAATTGAAAACACTCCGTTAGACAAGAGTAACAAGGAATACGGCGAGAACAAAGAGGCTGAAGGGATAAAGATAGGCTTTGAAACCATTCTGGTTAAACGAAATAGAGAAGGAATAAGAACGAAAGAACTCAGAGAACACTCCGGTTGAAAAGAGAGGCAAGACTTGATAAGGTGAGAAGAGCTTGCAGAGATGACACAACACTCCGGCTAAATGGATAAGCAAGGAAAAGAAAAGAACATGATCTTGGCAAAACGAGATGATGGGATGATACTTGACAAGAGCAACAGTGCAAAGCCTCCGGAACAAGTGAAAGAATGGAATGAAAAGAACAGAGAAGAAAATAGTTCTTCCGCCATAAGTAAACTTGAAGAGCAACTTTGCTAGGAAGACTCAAACGGAGTTGTTGAACGAACCAACAACCAAATGAATAAGCTTGTTGTGGGCTTATGGAAAAAATCTCAAAATTATGAGGAGACAACCGGCCACTAACGGAAACAGTTAATTGGATTTAGATCAACAAGCAGATGAAAACTCCTTTTACCAAGAGAATAGGAGAAAACTTGAATCATCGATAGACACCACAATTAGCCATATTCCTTAGGAAAGGCTTTAAGTGAAATCTATACCAAGATAACTCCGACAAGGAAATTGATGGATTTAAAACACCTCATTCTTGCTAACTTGTGAATCATGAAACAGGAACGGAAATTGTCAAGAATGATGTATCACCATCTCAAAAGATAGGGTAGAAAGAATAGCACTTTGGAATGCAAGAAGAACAATGCTTGAACTCCTCCAACAAGAATCTTGAAGAACACTTCGAGGACGAAAGAGATCTTTGATGAACCACCATGTAGTGCCTTCGTGAGAACTCTGGTAATAAGAGAATGATCTTGAAAAGAACGAGATGAAGCCTTGCAATGATTTAGATGGAACTTCGTGACAAGATAATCGAGAGAGCTTGGAACTCTGAAAAGAAAAGACGAACAATTTGGGATCAAGAAATTGATATTATGGACGAACTCCTGAAGAAGGAATTAAATCATCTTGATGAAACAAGAATAAGAATTACGTTATGCTTATCCTCCACCAATTAAATTGATGAGAAGCAATGGATTGCATACTACTTATTCGCGTTGGAAAAGATTAAGGGGAGATATAGTGCAAAATTTGGAAAGGTCTTCCTGAACCACCGGTAGGATTGGAAAGAACGAATGGATAGATATGATAACAACGCAAGAGGGATCTTGAAAGAACCACCGCAAGAATATGAAAATGAACGAAGATAGAGTACGGATCACCGGGACAAATTAGAAAATGAACGAAGATACTTGAGGGAATTTGGTATAGGAGAAGAACAAAGAGATCACGAGCTGACTAGAGAATACTTAAGCGATGCACCGGTCGGATTTGGAGAACAATAGCTGAAAGCTGAGAATGAATAATTCTGAGATGATGGGCTCCGGAGAATTCAAACTGAAAAGACTCTTGAATTGCTCCGGATGGGTGAAAAGAATTCTCACAATCGAAAACAATTATGAGAGGATGGCATAAAGCTAGAACCATGAATCTTCAAGAGAACGGAGCAAGATTTAGAGAAAGATCTTCTTCGGTCTTCAAAAGCTGAGAATGACGATGAGAACCACCACTAAAATTGTTGAGACACTCCAGAAATGAAGAATAGAAAGGTTGAACCAACGATGAAAAGAATTTGAAAGATCTTGGAGAAAGACATGACTGATGATAATCCATTCTTACGTCCAACTTTAAAAGAATTTGAGAATAGCTCCGGAAAAATTAGAAGAGTCAGGTAAGATCCTGGGAAAAGACCTGTGGGTTAGGGCCCAATCAAAAGAAACACTGTTGAAATGATTACTTGAAAGGGAGATTGCACCGGTTGAATTAAATGGCTTGAATGAGATAACATCCTCGAAAGAACTTGAACGAATGCAGAGTGGAAACATGAATCTTCAGAGATATTTTCAGCACTCCGGAACAATTGAATAGCAAGCGTGGAATGATTATGAGGTGCACCGGCATGGGAAAACATTTCGAACAAGGAAAAGGACATGATCAACACCAAAAGCTTGAATTGAATCCACGAGAGAAGAAAAGAGAACGAAGAATGATGCACTTATAGATCCTGAGCATCTTCACGAGGAATCACCGGGTAAGAGCATTGAAGGAAAATAATGAAGAGGCTTCTCACAAATAAAAGGTGCATGATTCAGAAATCTGAATCCTTGAAGAAAAAGGGTGGGATGGTGGAAAAAATAAAGGCAATTTGGGACGAACGAAATGGCCACCATTGAGAAAACTGAGGATTGATCTTGCGAATGTTGGAATGATTGGATACACTTGAAGAGAAGCACGCAGATTGGAAAAGAATTGACATGACAATCTTGATGATCAAGGATTATGTCAGGACCCCGATCCTAAGTCACACCGATCTAGCATGTAACACATCATATCACTTTGCGGCCTCACGCACGGTATTCCCACGGGTGTGTGACGCCCCAAGACGGGCGCTCCAGAAGTCTTCCAGCTATTTTGTTGTCGCCGTGTGTTTTATTTTTGTTTGTTGCATTCATCATGACATCATACGCATTGCATCCGCATGTTTTCATAAAACTCGTGGTCGTTCGTAGTTGCCGCTTCTCCTTGTCTCCGTGGCATGTCGTCAAACCGTTTGTCTTCCTTAACCATTCCCAGTCCAACCACACACTTGACCTCGTTCGCCTAACCCCTCTTTGCACAGTGAAACTTCCTCGAACCCGAACCGGATTTTCGTTACCGTTGGGTCCGGATCATCCCCAAACATCTGTTGGGGATCGTTGCAGAAATTAAAAAATTTCTACGCATCACCAAGATCAATCTATGGAGTAACTAGCAACGAGAGAGAGGAGAGTGCATCTTCATATCGTTGAAGATCGCGAGACGGAAGCGTTGCTAGAACGCAGTTGGAGGAGTCGTACACGTAGCGATTCAGATCGCGACAGAATCCAATCCAAGCACCGAACAACGGTGCCTCCGCGTTCAACACATGTGCAGCCCGGTGACGTCTCCCGCACCTTGATCCAGCAAGGAGGAGGGAGAGGTTGAGGAAGAGGGCTCCAACAGCAGCACGACGGCGTGGCGGTGATGGAGTGGCAGTTCTCCGGCAGGGCTTCGCCAAGCTCACGCGGAGGAGGAGAGGTGTAGGGGAGGGGAGGGGTTGCGCCTTGGATGTGGTGCTGCAGCCCTCCCTGCACCCCTCTATTTATAGGGAGAAGGGGGAAGGGGGCCGGGCCCTCTAGATGAGATCTAGAGGGGGGGCGGCGGCCAAGGGGGAGGGGGCTTGCCCCCCAAGCAAGGGGGGCGCCCCCTTTAGGGTTCCCCCCCAACCCTAGGCGCATGGGCCCTAGGGGGGATGGTGCCCAGCCCACTTAGGGCTGGTTCCCTTCCACCTACAGCCCATAAGGCCCTCCATGGAAGGTGGACCCTCCCGGTGGACCCCCGGAACCCCTCCGGTGGTCCCGGTACAATACCGGTATACCCTCGAATATTTCCGGTGACCGTATGATGACTTCCCATATATAAATCTTCACCTCCGGACCATTCCGGAACTCCTCGTGACGTCCGGGATCTCATCCGGGACTCCGAACAACATTCGGTAATCACATACAAATCTTCCTTATAACCCTAGCGTCATCGAACCTTAAGTGTGTAGACCCTACGGGTTCGGGAATCATGCAGACATGACCGAGACCGCTCTCTAGCCAATAACCAACAGCGGGTTCTGGATACCCATGTTGGCTCCCACACGTTCCACGATGATCTCATCGGATGAACCATGATGTCGAGGATTCAAGCAATCCCGTATACAATTCCCTTTGTCAATCGGTACGTTACTTGCCCGAGATTCGATCGTCGGTATCCCAATACCTCGTTCAATCTCGTTACCGGCAAGTCACTTTACTCGTTCCATAATGCATGATCCTGTGACCAACTACTTGGTCACATCGAGCTCATTATGATGATGCATTACCGAGTGGGCCCAGAGAGACCTCTCCGTCATACGGAGTGACAAATCCCAGTCTCGATCCGTGCCAACCCAACAGACACTTTCGGAGATACCTGTAGTGCACCTTTATAGTCACCCAGTTACGTTGTGACGTTTGGTATACCCAAAGCATTCCTATGGTATCCGGGAGTTGCACGATCTCATGGTCTAAGGAAAAGATACTTGACATTAGAAAAGCTTTAGCAAACGAACTACACGATCTAGTGCTATGCTTAGGATTGGGTCTTGTCCATCACATCATTCTCCTAATGATGTGATCCCGTTATCAATGACATCCAATGTCCATGGTCAGGAAACCGTAACCATCTATTGATCAACGAGCTAGTCAACTAGAGGCTCACTAGGGACATGTTATGGTCTATGTGTTCACACATGTATTACGATTTCCGGATAACACAATTATAGCATGAACAATAGATAATTATCATGAACAAGGAAATATAATAATAACCATTTTATTATTGCCTCTAGGGCATATTTCCAACAGTCTCCCACTTGCACTAGAGTCAATAATCTAGTTACATTGTGATGAATCGTACACCCATAGAGTTCTGGTGTTGATCATGTTTCGCCCGTGGAAGAGGTTTAGTCAACGGATCTGCGACATTCAAATCCGTATGCACTTTACAAATATCTATGTCTCCATTTTGAACATTTTCACGAATGGAGTTGAAGCGACGCTTGATGTGCCTGGTCTTCTTGTGAAACCTGGGCTCCTTGGCTAGGGCAATAGCTCCAGTGTTGTCACAGAAGAGAGTCATCGGCCCCGATGCATTGGGAATAACTCCTAGGTCGGCAATGAACTCCTTCATCCAGATTGCTTCATGTGATGCCTCCGAGGCTGCCATGTACTCCGCTTCACATGTAGATCCCGCCACGACGCTTTGCTTACAACTGCACCAGCTGACTGCCCACCATTCAAAATATACACGTATCCGGTTTGTGACTTAGAGTCATCCAGATCTGTGTCGAAGCTAGCATCGACGTAACCCTTTACGACGAGCTCTTCGTCACCTCCATAAACGAGAAACATATCCTTAGTCCTTTTCAGGTACTTCAGGATGTTCTTGACCGCTGTCCAATGTTCCATGCCGGGATTACTTTGGTACCTTCCTACCAAACTTACGGCAAGGTTTACATCAGGTCTGGTACACAGCATGGCATACATAATAGACCCTATGGCCGAGGCATAGGGGACGACACTCATCTTTTCTCTATCTTCTGCCGTGGTCGGGCATTGAGCCGTGCTCAATCTCACACCTTGCAATACAGGCAAGAACCCCTTCTTGGACTGATCCATATTGAACTTCTTCAATATCTTGTCAAGGTATGTGCTTTGTGAAAGACCTATGAGGCGTCTCGATCTATCTCTATAGATCTTGATGCCTAATATGTAAGCAGCTTCTCCAAGGTCCTTCATTGAAAAACACTTATTCAAGTAGGCCTTTATGCTTTCCAAGAATTCTATATCATTTCCCATCAATAGTATGTCATCCACATATAATATGAGAAATGCTACATAGCTCCCACTCACTTTCTTGTAAACACAGGCTTCTCCATAAGTCTGTGTAAACCCAAACGCTTTGATCATCTCATCAAAGGGAATGTTCCAACTCCGAGATGCCTGCACCAGCCCATAGATTGAGCGCTGGAGCTTGCATACTTTGTCAGCATTCTTAGGATCGACAAAACCTTCCGGCTGCATCATATACAATTCTTCCTTAAGGAAGCCATTAAGGAATGCCGTTTTGACGTCCATTTGCCATATTTCATAATCGTAGAATGCGGCAATTTCTAACATGATTCGGACGGACTTCAGCTTCGCTACGGGTGAAGGTCTCATCGTAGTCAACTCCTTGAATTTGTCGATAACTCTTAGCGACAAGTCGAGCTTTATAGATGGTAACATTTCCATCCGCGTCCGTCTTCTTCTTAAAGATCCATTTATTCTCTATCGCTCGCCGATCATCGGGCAAGTCTGTCAAAGTCCATACTTTGTTTTCATACATGGATCCTATCTCGGATTGCATGGCTTCAAGCCATTTGTTGGAATCTGGGCCCGCCATTGCTTCTTCATAGTTTGAAGGTTCACCGTTGTCCAACAACATGATTTCCAGGACAGGGTTGCCGTACCACTCTGGTGCGGAACGTGTCCTTGTGGACCTACGAAGTTCAGTGGTAACTTGATCATGATCGTCATCATTAACTTCCTCTCTAGTCGGTGCAGGCACCACAGAAACATTTTCTTGTGCCGCGCTACTTTCTGGTTCGAGAGGGGTCATCTCATCAAGTTCCACTTTCCTCCCACTTACTTCTTTCAAGAGAAACTCTTTCTCCAGAAAGGACCCGTTCTTGGCAACGAAGATCTTGCCTTCGGATCTGAGGTAGAAGGTATACCCAATGGTTTCCTTAGGGTATCCTATGAAGACGCATTTTTCTGACTTGGGTTCGAGCTTTTCAGGTTGAAGTTTCTTGACATAAGCATCGCATCCCCAAACTTTAAGAAACGACAGCTTAGGTTTCTTTCCAAACCATAATTCATACGGTGTCGTCTCAACGGATTTCGACGGAGCCCTATTTAAAGTGAATGCGGCAGTCTCTAAAGCATAACCCCAAAATGACAGTGGTAGATCGGTAAGAGACATCATAGATCGCACCATATCCAATAGAGTGCGATTACGACGTTCGGACACACCATTACGCTGAGGTGTTTCGGGCGGCATGAGTTGTGAAACAATTCCACATTTCCTTAAGTGTGTGCCAAATTCGTGACTCAAATATTCCCCTCCACGATCTGATCGTAAGAACTTTATTTTCCTGTCACGTTGATTCTCAACCTCACTCTGAAATTCCTTGAACTTTTCAAAGGTCTCAGACTTGTGTTTCATTAAGTAGACATACCCATATCTACTCAAGTCATCAGTGAGGGTGAGGACATAACGATAGCCACCGCGAGCCTCAACGCTCATTGGACCGCACACATCAGTATGTATGATTTCCAGTAGGTTGGTTGCTCGCTCCAATGTTCCGGAGAACGGAGTCTTGGTCATTTTGCCCATGGGGCATGGTTCGCACGTGTCAAATGATTCATAATCAAGAGACTCCAAAAGTCCATCTGCATGGAGTTTCTTCATGCGTTTGACACCAATGTGACCAAGGCGGCAGTGCCACAAGTATGTGGGACTATCATTATCAACCTTACATTTCTTGGCATTCACACTATGAATATGTGTAACATCGCGTTCGAGATTCATTAAGAATAAACCATTGACCAGCGGGGCATGACCATAAAACATATCTCTCATATAAATAGAACAACCATTATTCTCGGATTTAAATGAGTAGCCATCTTGCATCAAACGAGATCCAGATACAATGTTCATGCTCAAAGCTGGCACTAAATAACAATTATTGTGGTTTAAAACTAATCCCGTAGGTAAATGTAGAGGTAGCATGCCGACGGCGATCACATCGACCTTGGAACCATTCCCGACGCGCATCGTCACCTCGTCCTTCGCCAGTCTCCGCTTATTTCGCAGCTCCTGCTTTGAGTTACAAATATGAGCAACCGCACCGGTATCAAATATCCAGGAGCTACTACGAGCGCTGGTTAGGTACACATCAATAACATGTATATCACATATACCTTTGGTATTGCCGGCCTTCTTATCTGCTAAGTACTTGGGGCAGTTTCGCTTCCAGTGACCATTTCCCTTGCAATAAAAGCACTCAGTCTCAGGCTTGGGTCCATTCTTTGTCTTCTTCCCGGTAGCTTGCTTACCGGGCGCGGCAACTCCCTTGCCGTCTTTCTTGAAGTTCTTCTTACCCTTGCCTTTCTTGAACTTAGTGGTTTTATTCACCATCAACACTTGATGTTCCTTTTTGATCTCCACCTCCGCTGATTTCAGCATTGAATATACCTCAGGAATGGTCTTCTCCATCCCCTACATATTGAAGTTCATCACAAAGCTCTTGTAGCTAGGTGGGAGCAACTGAAGGATTCTGTCAACGACCGCATCATCCAGGAGATTAACTCCCGGCTGAGATAAGCGGTTGTGCAACCCAGACATTTTGAGTATGTGTTCGCTGACGGAACTATTCTCCTCCATCTTACAACTGTAGAACTTGTCGGAGACTTCATATCTCTCGACCCGGGCATGAGCTTGGAAAACCATTTTCAGCTCTTGGAACATCTCATATGCTCCGTGCTGCTCGAAACGCTTTTGGAGCCCCGGTTCTAAGCTGTAAAGCATACCGCACTGAACCAGGGAGTAATCATCAACACGTGTTTGCCAAGCGTTCATAACGTCTTGGTTTGCTGGGACGGGTGCTTCACCTAGCGGTGCTTCAAGGACATATGCTTTCTTGGCAGCTATGAGGATGATCCTCAAGTTCTGGACCCAGTCCGTATAGTTGCTACCATCGTCTTTCAGCTTGGTTTTCTCTAGGAACGCGTTGAAGTTGAGGTTGACATTAGCATGGGCCATTTGATCTACAAGACATATTGCAAAGATTTTAGACTAAGTTCATGATAATTAAGTTCATCTAATCAAATTATTAATGAACTCCCACTCAGACAGACATCCCTCTAGTCATCTAAGTGATACATGATCCGAGTCAACTAGGCCGTGTCCGATCATCACGTGAGACGGACTAGTCATCATCGGTGAACATCTTCATGTTGATCGTATCTTCTATATGACTCATGTTTGACCTTTCGGTCTTCCGGGTTCCGAGGCCATGTCTGTACATGCTAGGCTCGTCAAGTCAACCTAAGTGTATTGCGTGTGTAAATCTGGCTTACACCCGTTGTATGCGAACGTTAGGACCTATCACACCCGATCATCACGTGGTGCTTCGGAACAACGGACTTTAGCAACGGTGCACAGTTAGGGGGAACACAATTCTTGAAATTTTAGCGAGGGATCATCTTATTTAGGCTACCATCGTTCTAAGCAAATAAGATGTAAAACATGATAAACATCACATGCAATCAAATAGTGACATGATATGGCCAATATCATTTTGCTCCTTTTGATCTCCATCTTCGGGGCGCCATGATCATCATCGTCACCGGCATGACACCATGATCTCCATCATCATGATCTCCATCATCGTGTCTTCATGAAGTTGTCTCGCCAACTATTACTTCTACTACTATGGCTAACGGTTAGCAATAAAGTAAAGTAATTACATGACGTTTTAGTTGACACGCAGGTCATAAATAAATTAAGACAACTCCTATGGCTCCTGCCGGTTGTCATACTCATCGACATGCAAGTCGTGATTCCTATTACAAGAACATGATCAATCTCATACATCACATATTTCATTCATCACATTCTTCTAGCCATATCACATCACATGACACATGCTGCAAAAACAAGTTAGACGTCCTCTAATTGTTGTTGCAATTTTTTTACGTGGCTGCTATAGGTTTCTAGCAAGAACGTTTCTTACCTTCGCCAAAACCACAACGTGACATGCCAATTTCTATTTACCCTTCATAAGGACCCTTTTCATCGAATCCGATCCGACTAAAGTGGGAGAGACATAAACCCGCTAGCCACCTTATGCAACTAGTGCATGTCAGTCGGTGGAACCTGTCTCACGTAAGCGTACGTGTAAGGTCGGTCCCGGCCGCTTCATCCCTGGATGCCGCCGAATCAAGATAAGACTAGTAACGGCAAGTAAATTGACAAAATCGACGCCCACAACAACTTGTGTTCTACTCATGCATAGAAACTACGCATAGACCTAGCTCTGATACCACTGTTGGGGATTGTTGCAGAAATTAAAAAATTTCTACGCATCACCAAGATCAATCTATGGATTAACTAGCAACGAGGAGAGGAGAGTGCATCTTCATACCGTTGAAGATCGTGAGACGAAAGCGTTGCAAGAACGCAGTTGGAGGAGTCGTACACGTAGCGATTCAGATCGCGGCAGAATCCGATCCAAGCACCGAACAACGGTGCCACCGCGTTCAACACACGTGCAGCCCGGTGACGTCTCCCGCACCTTGATCCAGCAAGGAGGAGGGAGAGGTTGAGGAAGAGGGCTCCAACAGCAGCACGACGGCGTGGCGGTGATGGAGTGGCAGTTCTCCGGCAGGGCTTCGCCAAGCTCACGCGGAGGAGGAGAGGAGTTGGGGAGGGGAGGGGCTGCGCCTTGGATGTGGTGCTGCAGCCCTCCCTGCACCCCTCTATTTATAGGGAGAAGGGGGAAGGGGGCCGGCCCCTCGAGATTAGATCTAGAGGGGGGACGGCGGCCAAGGGGGAGGGGGCTTGCGCCCCAAGCAAGGGGGCGCCCCCTTTAGGGTTCCCCCCAACCCTAGGCGCATGGGCCCTAGGGGGGATGGCACCCAGCCCACTTAGGGCTGGTTCCCTTCCACCTATAGCCCATAAGGCCCTCCGGGGCAGGTGGACCCTCCCGGTGGACCCCCGGAACCCCTCCGGTGGTCCCGGTACAATACCGGTATACCCCCGAATATTTCCGGTGACCGTATGATGACTTCCCATATATAAATATTCACCTCTGGACCATTCCGGAACTCCTCGTGACGTCCGGGATCTCATCCGGGACTCCGAACAACATTCGGTAATCACATACAAATCTTCCTTATAACCCTAGCGTCATCGAACCTTAAGTGTGTAGACCCTACGGGTTCGGGAATCATGCAGACATGACCGAGACTGCTCTCTAGCCAACCACCAACAGCGGGATCTGGATACCCATGTTGGCTCCCACACGTTCCACGATGATCTCATCAGATGAACCACGATGTCGAGGATTCAAGCAATCCCGTATACAATTCCCTTTGTCAATCGGTACGTTACTGAAGGAAATATGCCCTAGAGGCAATAATAAAGTTATTATTTATTTCCTTATATCATGATAAATGTTTATTATTCATGCTAGAATTGTATTAACCGGAAACATAATACATGTGTGAATACATAGACAAACAGAGTGTCACTAGTATGCCTCTACTTGACTAGCTCGTTAATCAAAGATGGTTATGTTTCCTAGCCATAGACATAAGTTGTCATTTGATTAACGAGATCACCTCATTAGGAGAATGACGTGATTGACTTGACCCATTCCGTTAGCTTAGCACTCGATCGTTTAGTATGTTGCTATTGCTTTCTTCATGACTTATACATGTTCCTATGACTATGAGATTATGCAACTCCCATTTATCGGAGGAACACTTTGTGTGCTACCAAACGTCACAACGTAAATGGGTGATTATAAAGGTGCTCTACAGGTGTCTCCAAAGGTACTTGTTGGGTTGGCGTATTTCGAGATTAGGATTTGTCACTCCGATTGTCGGAGAGGTATCTCTGGGCCCACTCGGTAATGCACATCACTATAAGCCTTGCAAGCATTGTGACTAATAAGTTAGTTGCAGGATGATGTGTTATGGAACGAGTAAAGAGACTTGCCGGTAACGAGATTGAACTAGGTATCGAGATACCGACGATCGAATCTCGGGCAAGTAACATACCGATGACAAAGGGAACAACGTATGTTGTTATGCGGTCTGACCGATAAAGATCTTCGTAGAATATGTGGGAGCCAATATGGGCATCCAGCTCCCGCTATTGGTTATTGACCGGAGACGTGTCTCGGTCATGTCTACATAGTTCTCGAACCCGTAGGGTCCGCACGCTTAAAGTTACGATGACAGTTTTATTATGATTTTATGTATGTTGATGTACCGAAGGAGTTCGGAATCCCGGATGAGATCGGGGACATGACGAGGAGTCTCGAAATGGTCGAGACGTAAAGATCGATATATTGGACAACTATATTCAGACTTCGGAAAGGTTCCGAGTGATTCGGGTATTTTTCGGAGTACCGGAGAGTTACGGGAATACGTATTGGGCCTTATTGGGCCATACGGGAAAGAAGGAAAAGGACCTCAAGGGTGGCCGCACCCCTCCCCTTGGTCTGGTCCGAATTGGACCAGGGAAGGGGGGCGCCCCCTTCCTTCCTTCTCTTTTTCCCTTCCTCTTTTCCTATTCCTTATGGGAGGTGGAATCCTACTAGGACTCCCCAGTCCTAGTAGGACTCCACACTTGGTGCGCCCCCTCCTAGGGCCGGCCTCCTCCTCCCTTGCTCCTTTATATACGGGGGCAGGGGGGCACCCCAGATACACAACAATTGATCCTTGAGATCTCTTAGCCGTGTGCGGTGCCCCCCTCCACCATATTACACCTCGATAATACCGTTGCGGAGCTTAGGCGAAGCCCTGCGTCGGTGGAACATCATCATCGTCACCACGCCGTCGTGCTGACGAAACTCTCCCTCAACACTCGGCTGGATCGGAGTTCGAGGGACGTCATCGAGCTGAACGTGCGTAGAACTCGGAGGTGCCGTACGTTCGGTACTTGATCGGTCGGATCATGAAGACGTACGACTACATCAACCGCGTTGTGATAACGCTTCCGCTGTCGGTCTACGAGGGTACGTGGACAACACTCTCCCCTCTCGTTGCTATGCATCACCATGATCTTGCGTGTGCGTAGGAATTTTTTTGAAATTACTACGTTCCCCAACAGTTACTTGCCCGAGATTCGATCATCGGTATCCCAATACCTCGTTCAATCTCGTTACCGGCAAGTCACTTTACTCGTTCTGTAATGCATGATCCCGTGACCAACTACTTGGTCACATCGAGCTCATTATGATGATGCATTACCGAGTGGGCCCAGAGATACCTCTCCGTCATACGGAGTGACAAATCCCAGTCTCGATCCGTGCCAACCCAACAGACACTTTCGGAGATACCTGTAGTGCACCTTTATAGTCACCCAGTTACGTTGTCACGTTTGGTATACCCAACGCATTCCTATGGTATCCGGGAGTTGCACGATATCATGGTCTAAGGAAATGATACTTGACATTAGAAAAGCTTTAGCAAACGAACTACACGATCTAGTGCTATGCTTAGGATTGGGTCTTGTCCATCACATCATTCTCCTAATGATGTGATCCCGTTATCAATGACATCCAATGTCCATGGTCAGGAAACCGTAACCATCTATTGATCAACGAGCTAGTCAACTAGAGGCTCACTAGGGACATGTTATGGTCTATGTGTTCACACATGTATTACGATTTCCAGATAACACAATTATAGCATGAAAAATAGATAATTATCATGAAGAAGGAAATATAATAATAACCATTTTATTATTGCCTCTAGGGCATATTTCCAACAACACCTATAAAACATCTCCGCTTTCTTATTTTGAGTCCCTAGCCTATCTATTCTCGACCGCCCGATTACGATCGGACGGACCGAATACCCCCTAACCTAGTCCCACCTGCTATATAAATAGCCTAACCCTAGTCCTAAACTGTCCCATCCACCTATTCCCTGCCGCCGCCGCCCACTCACCATCCCACCTCGGGACCTCCTCCCGATCCAAATTCTCTCCGACCCTCTCCCTTGATTTCCGCCGCCACCCAACCAGTGCACTCCTTCCAAATCCATCGATCCCCTCCTCTGCTCGCTTGTCCCCGAGCACCTCGATCCACCAGCGCTGCCTCGCCCGAGTACCAGACGCAACCGGCGACAACCACCACCGAACCAGCAGGCCCTGCGCCTCATCCTTTTCCTTCCCCTTGTCCTCCCGTTCTTCCTCCCTTTCTCCTTTCTCTTTTCTCTCTCCCTCTCACATCTCTCTCTTCCAGGTACCCAGGAGCTACTCCCGCACCCCATGGCCTCTGCCGCGCCGGAGCTTGCCGCCGCCGGTGACAGCAGCAGCAGCCCCGACCTCCCATGCCGTCTTCCTCTCACTTCCCTGTCTTTCTTCCTCACCTCATATCTCTCCCTCTCTGTCTGTTCGTACAGGATGAGCAGGAGCTCGCCACTACGTCCCACCGCCTGGACCCGGCCTGGAGTCGCCGCCCTCGGCCGTTTCCTCGCCGTCTCCAGCAACCACGCGACCTCCCCTGACCTAAGGTCATCGTCCTCGACCGGGCCAAGTCCCTCTCGCACCGCGTCCCATCTTCCTCCTCATCGCGCCCAATCCAGGCGGATCGACCTCGCTCGCCTTCACTGCCTCGCGCTCGTCTGCGTCGCCCCAAGTCCGCCGGCAGCCGCGCCGCCCGACTCCCTCACCCGGATGCACCCCTGCATCTCGCCGGCGTGCCCTGTCGCCGCCGTCTTCATCGGTTCCTGACAAGGAGTGCGTTCCTCCTGTTCGTCTCGAGCGCCAAGGGCCTGCCCGGCCTTGCGTTGACCTCCTCAGCCCCTGCTACGGCCCAGATTCGCTGGCCCATCGCTCTGCTTCCCCTTCGGCCTGTTGGCCCAATGTGAGCAGTCGCCTCCTGTGCACTATCGGGCCAGCCAGATTTGGCCCGTGTTGTTTTTTTTCCTGAATGAATTTGTCTATTATCCAGAGACTGCCAGTTTTACAGAAACCCCTTGCACCTCATGCATTTAATATCTCACAAACCATGCATCGGATAAAAATAATTTCTATTTGTAAAATGCTTAGAATTTTTCTAGTTTCATAATATCCAACTTTGATCCATGTTTAAAATGTTTAAACTTGATGTTTGTTTAATTTTGCGTAAATGCCATGTTAAAATGATTTATTTCAAACGAAATAACCGTAGCTCCGAATTTAATAAACTTTATATGTAATTGGTGTGGAAAATGCATAGATTAACAAGATGCACTTTACTTTGCTGTTTAATAACTCTAAAATTGTGTATAGGGCAGAACAGTACCAAATCCAAAATATGCATATGAGGATTTTTCGGAATTTTTGTTTGTTGTTTCCGGCCTCATTTAAATTGCCTAGATAGGTAGTTTTATTATGCTTCACCCCTTGCCATGTTTAATAATATTTATTATTGTTGGGTACATAAACGAGAGAGAACTAAATAATTGATGTGGTGTTTCACCAATATGCAACTCGTTGCATATTGAGCTCCACTTAATTTGTAGTATTGTTTGTGCACTTTGCCATGCCATGCCTCATTAAACTGGACACGCATCATACTTGAATGTGCATCATGCCATGTTTATGTGTTGTGTGTTTACCATGTTGTTTGCTTCTTTCCGGTGTTGCTCCTTCTTGCTAGTTCCGGTAACGTTGCGATTGTGAGGATCCGTTCGATTACGTGGGTTTGTCTTCTTTCTTGGACTCGTTCTTCTTCCTTGCGAGATCTCAGGCAAGATGACCATTACCCTCGATATCACTTCTATCTTTGCTTGCTATTTGTTCGTTTTATCGCTATGTCGCGCTACCTACCACTTGTTCATTATGCCTCATATTGCCATGTCAAGCCTCTAACCCACCTTCCTAGCAAGCCATTGTTTGGCTATGTTACCGCTTTTGCTCAGCCCCTCTTATAGCGTTGTTAGTTGCAGGTGAAGTTGAAGATTGCTCCATGTTGGAATATCATATTATCTCTTATTTAATTAATGCATCTATACACTTGGTAAAGGGTGGAAGGCTCGGCCTTATGCCTGGTGTTTTGTTCCACTCTTGCCGCCCTAGTTTCCGTCATACCGGTGTTATGTTCCTTGATTTTGCGTTCCTTACGCGGTTGGGGTTATGGGACCCCCTTGACAGTTCGCTTTGAATAAAACTCCTCCAGCAAGGCCCAACATTGGTTATCCATTTGCCTAACAACCTATAACCTTCCCTTGGGGTCTGCAGCCCCGAGGGTCATCTTTATTTTTAACCCCCGGGCCAGTGCTCCTTTGAATGTTGGTCCGAACCGAGGAGCCTGCGGGGCCACCTCGGGGGAACTTGAGGGTTGGTTTTACTCGTAGCTTGTCTCATCCAGTGTGCCCTGAGAACGAGATATGTGCAGCTCCTATCGGGATTTGTCGGCACATTCGGGTGGTCTTGCTGCTCTTGTTTTACCATTGTCGAAATGTCTTGTAACCGGGATTCCGAGTCTGATCGGGTTGTTCCGGGAGAAGGAATATCCTTCATTGATCATGAGAGCTTGTGATGGGCTAAGTTGGGACACCCCTACAGGGTATAAACTTTCGAGAGCCGTTCCCGCGGTTATGTGGCAGATGGGAATTTGTTAATGTCTGGTTGTAGAGAACTTGACACTTGACTTAATTAAAATGTATCAACTGCATGTGTAGCCATGATGGTCTCTTTTCGGGGAGCCCGGGAAGTGAACACGGTTTGGGTTATATATGAACGTAAGTAGTTTCAGGATCACTTCTTGATCACTTCTAGCTTCACGACCGTTGCGTAGTTTCTCATCTTACTCTTGTACTCGTATGTTAGCCACCATATCTGCTTAGCGCTTGCTGCAACTCCACCTCATTACCTCATCCTACCCATAAGCTTAAATAGTCTTGATCTCGCAGGTTTTGAGATTGATGAGTCCTCATGACTCACAGATACTGCCAAAACAGTTGCAGGTGCCGATGATTCCAGTGCATGTGATGCAACCGAGCTCAGGTGGGAGTTCGACGAGGACCTTGGCCGTTACTATGTTTCGTTTCCTGTTGATCAGTAGTGGAGCCTAGTTGGGGCGATCAGGGATCTAGCATTTGGGGTTATCTTCTTTTCATTTGGTTGTCCGTAGGCGGACTATGTGTGTACTCTGTATGATGTATGAATTACTTGATCATTGTGTGAAGTGGCGATTGTAAGCCAACTCTATTTATTCCTTTCTTGTTCAGTACATGGGATTGTGTGAAGATGACCCTTCTTGCGACAAAACCACGATGCGGTTATGCCTCTAAGTCGTGCCTCGACACGTGGGAGATATAGCCGCATAGTGGGCGTTACAAGTTGGTAATCAGAGCCATCCCCGACTTAGGAGCCCCCTGCTTGATCGAATCGCTGACGTTGTTGAGTCTAGAACAAAAAAGTTTTGAGTCTTAGGGTTATATATATCAGAGAGTAGGATTCTTTTTACTCCTCTGCCCCTTCGTCGCTCTGGTGAGGTCTCCTTACGTAGATGTTTTGTCTTTCCTCTCCTCAAATTTCACTAAAAAAATTTAGGATCACACGGGTATCTTGGGATTGTTCCGATATTCTTGTGACGAGAACATCGTTGTTGGTGCCTCCTGACATTTAGGGGTTGTGGCAATGTCCCAGGGAGTAGAGCTCCGAGGTGTTGTCGTCACAATTTTATCATTGCAGTTCTGGAATACCTGAGTTTCGCCGACATCGAAAATCTCTTTTATGTAGTTAGTGGTGAGATAACCCCGACGCCACCCAGTACTGGAGCGGGAGTTCGGGAGTATTGCCATAGCTCGTATAACAGATGCTTTTTGAAGGTTGAGGTACACGATTTCCGGAGTTTTCTTGGTTATGTGTTTACAGATGGATATAGCTGGATGTAGGGATTGTTAGTTTGGGTGAGATATATTGCTTCCCCTGTATCCCCAACACCAGATTGTATAACCAGAAAGTTTCGGGAGTTTATAGGTGGGAATTCAAGTAGCTCCTAGAATATCTTTCCGACAAATGCATGATATGGGATTGGGTAAATCTCTATCATATGTTTGTTTCCGGCTAATTTTCCAAGCCAAATCCTTGTTTTGTTTTGGTTTGTGGTATTCGAGTTGCTTCATTGTCAAATGTGGATTCCATATCTTCCCTAAGCGGTTTTCTCATATTTCTATGGGAGTACTAATCCTTTTATTCATGCCGAATGGTCATGCCAATTCTTTTCCAACCGACGTGCTTCTCTTCAAGTGCATCCGATCATTCCAACATTCGCAAGATCAATTCTAAGCTTTTTCTCAACGGTGTTCGTTTCATTCGACCCAAGTTGCCTTTGTTTTCCCGCCCTCCCACCCTTTTATTCAAGGACCCAGATTTCTTAATCAAGTATCCTTTTTATTGATCGGAAGTCTCTCTATTCTTTTCCGTCAATGTCCTTATCTGGTGATTCTCAGGAAGATACTAACGGAGCTTCAAGTTTATCATTCTTCGTTCTCTTTTCTTCTCCGATGGATTCAATTCAAGCTTTCAGTGTTGATCGTATTCCTTTCCTCGTTTCAAATGCTTTCTCATGTCGGTGCATCTCTTAATCATCCACCTCTTGCTATTCATGTTATCTGGAGTGCTGAAGATATCCCAGAAGATTCATGTTTCCATTCTTATTCCTTCCAAGCTATTTCGAGGTTGTTACCTCATTCAAGACGTTCAAATCAACTGGTGCATTATCTCTTCCTAAGCAATCGTTCAACGGTGTATCTTTTGAGTGGGCGCTAACCCACATGTCTTTTTCCAGGATCTTACCTAACTCTTCTAATTGTTCCGGAGTTATTCTCAAATTCATTTCAAAGTTTGACGTAAGAATGAATTATCATCAGTCAAATGTCTTTCTCCAAGATCTTTCAAACTCTTCTCATCATTGGTTCAACCTTTCTAATTTTCATTCCGAAGTGCCTCAACAACTCATGGTGGTGTTTCTCATCGTCATTCTCAACATAGAAGACCGAGGAAGAGATTTCTCCTAAAATCTTGGTCCATTCTCTTGAAGATTCATGGTTCTAGCTTCATGCCATCCTCATAATTGTTTTGGATTGTGACAATTCTTTTCTTACCATTTGGAGCAATTCAAGAGTCTTTTTAGATTGATTCTCCGTAGCCCATCATCTCAGAATTATTCATTCTCAGCTCTCAGCTCATGATCTCTTCGTTCTCATATATCTATATTTCCCAAAGTATCTTCGTTTGTTTTCTAATCCTTACCGGTGATTCATTCTCTTTCCTCATCATTTTCAATTTTATAATGGTGCATTCAAGGTTCCTCTTCCTTTATCATCACATTATTCATTCTTTCTTTCTAAAACATACCGGTGGTTCGCTGAAGACATTATTCAAGTTTGCGCTATATCTCTCTTAATCCTTCTCAACAAGAATAAGTAGTATGCCAAATCTGTAGCTTGTCATCAATTTAAATTGGTGAAGGATAAGCATAACATAATCCTTATTCTTGCACCTCAAGGTGATTTAATTCATTATTCCAAAGTTTATTCATGATGAAGTAATTCTCGATTCTAGTGTTTCATCATTTCCTTTTCCGGAGTTCCAAGTTTTCTCGATTATATCATCGCGAAGCTCCATCTAAATCATTGCAAGGCTTCACCTTGTGTTTTCAACTTTTCTTCCTTTTTATCATCCTTTTATTACCTGAGTTCTTCATGGAGGCTCTACATGATGGTTCGTCAAGGATTCCTTTCATTCTTCAATTGTTCTTCTAGTTTTCTCTCGAAGTTATGATCCGCCAAGCTATACTCAAACTTAAACATGGTGCTCAACACATGTTTTGTTTTGAGGAGTTCAAGTATTCTTCATCTTGAATTCCGAAGTGCAATTCTTTCTACCTTATTTTTGAGGTGGTGTTATGCCATTCTTGAAAATTTCCCTTTGTGTTTCAAGGTTCACAAAGTTGTTAAGAATGAGATATTTAAACCCATCATTTTCTCTTCGTTCAGAAGATCCTTTGCAATCCATCGATCTCTTCGTTTGAGTTATCTTGTGTCATATTTCACCTAAAGCCTTCCCTAAGGAGTGTTCTATTGTGGTGCTTATCAATGGTCCAAGTTATCTCTCTATCATCTTGATGGAAGAAGTTTTTTTCATCTCGTTGGCGTTATCAATTATATTATTTGTTTCTGTAGTGGCAGATTTTCGCCTCAATTTTGAGAAGTTTTCCATAAGCCCACTACAAGTTTATTCGTTTTGTTGTTGGTTTTCCAACAACTCCGTTATAACCTTCTTGGAAGGGTGCTTTCCAAGCTCATTTGTGGCAGAAGTTGTCATTTCCTCCTCCATTCTCTTATTCCAATGATCTATCTTCTATTCTTTCCTTCCGGAGGCATTGTGATGTTTCTCTCTTCACTCATCATCTCGAATCGCGAGGACCGTGTTCTTTTCGTGCTTATCCATTTAACCGGAGTGTCATGTCCTCTTTTCAAGTTCTTCCCATTTTGTCAAGTTTTGCTTCTCTTTTCTACCGGAGTGCTGCCTGCATGCTTTCGTTCTCATTCCTTGCTTATTCTGTTTCAACCGGAGGGGTTACATGTCCTTCCTTGTCGCTGGAGCTCTTCATTCATGTCTTTGCAACCCCAAGGTTTTCGCAATGTTCCTTGTTCCTCTTTTCTAAAGGAGTGTTTTCAACTTCGTTTATCTCCGTTGTATTCTTTTCTAAAAATTGTTTAACCTCTGAAGGTTCATTGGTTTCACTCGTTTGTACAAGAAGCAACTTGTTTTTACATCTTCCTCTTCCGTTTCTCCCCGATGCCATGCATCCTTAGATCTCGGGTCGAGATCTCTTGTAAGTGGAGGAGAGTTGTGACGCCCCAAGACCGGCGCTCCAGAAGTCTTCCAGCTATTTTTTTGTCGCCGTGTGTTTTATTTTTCTTTGATGCATTCATCATGACATCATACGCATTGCATCCGCATGTTTTCATAAAACTCGTGGTCGTTCGTAGTTGCCGCTTCTCCTTGTCTCGGTGGCATGTCGTCAGACCGTTTGTCTTCCTTAACCATTCTCATTCCAACCACACAATTGACCTCGTTCGCCTAACCCCTCTTTGCACATTGCATCGACCCCTCACCCGTGTCCGAAACTTCCTCGAACCCGAACCGGATTTTCGTTACCGTTGGGTCCGGATCATCCCCAAACATCTAAAAAACATCTCCGCTTTATTATTTTTAGTCCCTAGCCTATTTATTCTGGACCGTCCGATTACGATCGGACGGACCGAATACCCCCTAACCTAATCCCACCTGCTATATAAACAGCCTAACCCTCGTCCTAACCTGTCCCATCCACCTATTCCCTGCCGCCGCCGCTCACTCACCATCCCACCTCGGGATCTCCTCCCGATCTAAGTTCTCTCTGACCCTCTCCCTTGATTTCCGCAGCCACCCAACCAGTGCACTCCTTCCAAATCCATCGATCCCCTCCTCTGCTCGCTCGTCCCCGAGCACCTCGATCCACCAGTGCTGCCTTGCTCGAGTACCAGACACCACCGGCGACAACCACAACCGAACCAGCAGGCTCTGCGCCTCATCCTCTTCCTTCCCCTTGTCCTCCCGTTCTTTCTCCCTTTCTCCTTTCTCTTTTCTCTCTCCCTCTCACATCGCTCTCTTCCAGGTACCCAGGAGCTACTCCCGCGCCCCATGGCCTCTGCCGCGTCGGAGCTTGCCGCCGCCGGCGACAGCAGCAGCCCCGACCTCCCCTGCCGTCTTCCTCTCTCTTCCCTATCTTTCTTCCTCACCTCATATCTCTCCCTCTCTGTCTATTCATACAGGATGAGCAGGAGCTCACCGCTGCTTCCCACCGCCCGAACCCGGCCTGGAGTTGCCGCCCTCGGCCGTTTCCTCGCCGTCTCCGGCAACCACGCGACCTCCCCTGACCTGACGCCATCATCCTCGCCCTCACCAAGTCCCTCTCGCACCGCGTCACGTCTTCCTCCTCGTCGCGCCCGATCCAGGAGGATCGACCTCGCTCGCCTCCACTGCCTCGCGCTCGTCTATGTCGCCCCATGTCCGCCGGCAGCCGCGCCGCCCGACTCCCTCACCCGGATCCACCCCCGCATCTCGCCGGCATGCCCTGTCGCTGTAGTCTTCATCGGTTCCTAACGAGGAGTGCGCTCCTCCTGTTCATCTCGAGCGCCAAGGGCCTGCCCGGCCTTGCATTGACATCCTCGGCCCCCGCTACGGCCCAGATCCGCCGGCCCACCGCTATGCTTCCCCTTCGGCCTGTTGGCCCAATGTGAGCAGTCGCCTCCTGTGCACTATCGGGCCAGCCAGATACGGCCCGTGTTGTTTTTTTCCTAAACGAATTTGTCTATTATCCAGAGACTGCCAGTTTTGCGTAAATGCCATGTTAAAATGATTTATTTCATAAGTAAATAAACGTAGCTCCGAATTTAATAAACTTTATATGTAATTGGGGTGGAATAATGCATAGATTAACATGATGCACTTTACTTTGCTGTTTAAAAACTCTAAAATTGTGTATAGGGTAGAACAGTACCAATTCCAAAATATGCATATGAGGATTTTCCGGAATTGTTGTTTGTTGTTTCTGGCCTCATTTAAATTGCCTAGATAGGTAGTTTTATTATGCTTCACCCGTTGCCATGTTTAATAATATTTAATATTGTTGGGTACATAAACGAGAGAGAACTAAATAATTGATGTGGTGTTTAATCAATATGCAACTCGTTGCATATTGAGCTCCACTTAATTTGTAGTATTGTTTGTGCACTTTGCCATGCCATGCCTCATTAAACCGGACATGAATCATACTTGAATGTGCATCATGCCATGTTTATGTGTTGTGTGTTTACCATGTTGTTTGCTTCTTTTCGGTGTTGCTCCTTCTTGATAGTTCCGGTAACGTTGCGATTGTGAGGATCCGTTCGATTACGTGGGTTTGTCTTCTTCTTGGACTCATTCTTCTTCCTTGCGAGATCTCAGGCAAGATGACCATTACCCTCGATATCACTTCTATCATTGCTTGCTAGTTGATCGTTCTATCTCTATGTCACGCTACCTACCACTTGTTCATCATGCCTCCCATATTGCCATGTCAAGCCTCTAACCCACCTTCCTAGCAAACCGTTGTTTGGCTATGTTACCGATTTTGCTCAGCCCCTCTTATAGCGTTGTTAGTTGCAGGTGAAGTTGAAGATTGCTCCATGTTGGAACGTGTTTATGTTGAAATATCATATTATCTCTTATTTAATTAATGCATCTATACACTTGGTAAAGGGTGGAAGGCTCGGCCTTATGCCTGATGTTTTATTCCACTCTTGCCGCCCTAGTTTCCGTCATACCGGTGTTATGTTCCTTGATTTTGCGTTCCTTACGCGGTTGGGGTTATGGGACCCCCTTGACAGTTCGCTTTGAATAAAACTCCTTCAGCAAGGCCCAACATTGGTTATCCATTTGCCTAACAACCTATAAACTTCCCTTAGGGTCTGCAACCCCGAGGGTCATCTTTATTTTAACCCCCCGGGCCAGTGCTCCTCTGAGTGTTGGTCCGAACCGAGTAGCCCGCGGGGCCACCTCGGGGAAACTTGAGGGCTAGTTTTACTCGTAGCTTGTCTCATCTGGTGTTCCCTAAGAACGAGATATGTGCAGCTCCTTTCGGGATTTGTCGGCACATTCGGGTGGTCTTGCTGGTCTTGTTTTACCATTGTCGAAATGTCTTGTAACCGGGATTTCGAGTCTGATCAGGTTGTTCCAGGAGAAGGAATATCCTTCGTTGATCGTGAGAGCTTGTGATGGGCTAAGTTGGGACACCCCTACAGGGTATAAACTTTCGAGAGCCGTGCTCGCGGTTATGTGGCAGATGGGAATTTCTTAATGTCCGGTTGTAGAGAACTTGACACTTGACTTAATTAAAATGTATCAACTGCGTGTGTAGTCGTGATGGTCTCTTTTCGGCGGAGCCCGGGAAGTGAACACGTTTTGGGTTATGTATGAACGTAAGTAGTTTCAGGATCACTTCTTGATCACTTCTAGCTTCACGACCGTTGCGTAGTTTCTCATCTTACTCTTGTACTCATATGTTAGCCACCATATCTGGTTAGCGTTTGCTGCAACTCCACCTCATTACCTCATCCTACCCATAAGCTTAAATAGTCTTGATCACGCGGGTTTTGAGATTGCTGAGTCCTCGTGACTCACATATGCTACCAAAATAGTTGCAGGTGCCGATGATACCAGTGCGTGTGATGCAACCGAGCTCAGGTGGGAGTTCGACGAGGACCTTGGCTGTTACTATGTTTCATTTCCTGTTGATCAGTAGTGGAGCCCAGTTGGGGCGATCGGGGATCTAGCATTTGGGGTTATCTTCTTTTTATTTGGTTGTTCGTAGGCGGACTATGTGTGTACTCTGTATGATGTATGAATTACTTGATCATTGTGTGAAGTGGCGATTGTAAGACAACTCTATTTATCCCTTTCTTGTTCATTACATGGGATTGTGTGAAGATGACCCTTCTTTCGATAAAACCACACTGCGGTTATGCCTCTAAGTCGTGCCTCGACATGTGGGAGATATAGCCGCATCGTGGGCATTACAGGGTGCCACCTTACCTGGCCCGGGACCGTTTGGGCTTTTGGCTCATGTATATGATAGTGTCGCTAGCATCCATATGATAGAGAACCCAGGCCGACATGACTAGTCGTAAACCCAAGGTGGCACTAACTTACAGGGACAGGCATACATGACCCAGCAATGAACGTGTCGGTCATCAACGTATGAACCCAAGTCGTAGCAAGCTACAAGGACTTAAAGGAACAACGCGTGGCATTTCCCCGAAGGGATAGACACAGGAACGAAGAAGGACACATGTCGGCTAGCCTATGTGTTCCGGAGCAGTAGCAAGCTACCATGGCTCAATGGAAGCACTAGGAGACATTTCCCCATAAGAGAGGCTACCAAGAATAAACAACTAGGTTGTCAGGTCCCACACATACCAAGCATTTCAAAATCATACACACAATGTGTTCGATATGTGCAAATACAACATGTCATCACAACAAAACTCTACGACTCAAAGTATTTATTCAATATGCTCCGAGGAGTCAGATATTACAAACATGGGTCACATGACCCAACATACAGAGCATACAGGCAACGGAAGCATAACATGTCTGAGTACAGACAACTACAAATGGAAAAGGCTGACAAGCCTGACTATCTACACGACCCTCCCAAGGGTACAACATCGTAGCTGAGGTAACAAGCTAAACGTCGAAGTCCACGTGGAACTACTAGTGAGACTGAAGTCTCTCTGCAAAAACATAAATTAAGCAAACGTGAGTACAAATGTACTCAGCCAGACTTACATCAGAACTAGCTACATATGCATCAGCGTCAACAAAGGGGATGGTGGAGTTTAACTACAGCAAGCCAGCTTTGACTCAGTGGCTATCCTGAACTACGTCTGCAAGTAACTCTTTTGGGGTGGCGCACATGAGTCCACACATTCACCAAATCAATACACCACTATGGATCTGCTCCCGTCTCCCTACGAGAACGCCATCCATAGCACTCATGCTTATCTTGCGCATTTTAGAGTATTCACTTTCACTTGTCTATGAACTATATAGGCAGCCAAGTAGTCCTTTACCGCGGACGCGGCTATTCGAATAGATGATGTTAACCCTGCAGGGGTTTACTTCTTCACACACGCTCTCACCACTTACCGCCATGTACACGTCATGTATCTCGACAACCTTCAAGCGGAAGCCTGGTGAGGGTGTCGGCCACGACCTGACTAACCACACAAGTCCCTAGTCCAGGTTTATCGCCTATTCAGGTTCCATCCGCAGGGAGTCCGGCCGAGGTTTCCACTACGGCCCCGAACAATGTGTGCAGGGTTCCCGAGGCACCAAACGGGCGTCCCGGTACACCATGCCACGTGCCTACTGCATCACAACCCACCCCTTGGGTCAGCACTGCGCACAACCTCCAGCATACTACAAACACCAGAAACTACTTGCAACTCCTGGACAGAGGACAGTGGCGGTTAATAAGTCGAGAGTGTCCATTGGTTTCGGGCCCAACGCGTGGTAGTAGCTGATCTTAAATTACATACACAGATCTCAGTTCCTAAGGACGATTCCAGTGAAACAACCCACCATGTACTCCTACATGGCCTCTCATCGATACCTTTACCAAATCGTGTCCACACACTTAGCTCACACATAGTAGGACATGTTCATCACCATTCCAATTCATCCCCGATGAATCGGACCTGACTCAACTCTAAGCAGTAGCAGGCATGACAAACAAGCATGAATGAGTAGGAACATCAGGGCTCAAAAACTCCTACTCATGCTAGTGGGTTTCATCTATTTACTGTGGCAATGACAGGTCATGCAGAGGAAAGGGGTTCAACTACCGCAACATGTAACAGTTGAATCGTTGTTGTCCTAATGCAGTAATGGAGAGCAGGAGCGAGAGAGTGGGATCGTATTGGAATGAACAAGGGGATTTTTCTTGCCTGACACTTCTGAATATAGTATAGCTCTTCATCGGTGTCATCGAACTCATCATCGGAACTACGTCCACTGAGAGGGGACAAATACCGGCAAACGGAAAAGGAACACAATCAATGCAATGCAACAATATGATGCATGAATGTGACATGGCAATATGTTGTGATTTGAGCTAATGCAAATTGCTACCATGTTAGTTGAAGTTCATTTGAATCAAAGATTCAAATTCAAACTTCAAAAGAAGCATTTAAAATGCCCTTTATTTGATTTGACCTGATCAGTAGTTAGAGTTGTTCAAACATGCATGGAAATGCCATAATGAGATTCCTTGAATTTTTGATGATTTTTCATATGTAAATCTTTTCAATATGAGCTATAGATTATTTTCTATGATTTTTAGAAGTTTAGGACATTTTCTAAAAATAAATAAATCATTTAGATTTATTTAAAATCCAGAAAACATTTATGATGTCATCACTGCGTCACGGTGATGTCAGCCAGTCAACAGGCCCAATCCATGTCAAACCTGACCTGTGGGTCCCACTGGTCAGTCTCACAGTGCTGGCTCGAGTCACAGACAGGTGGGACCGGTCAATGGCCACGTCAGCAAAGTCAATGCTGACGTGTGGGTCCCACTGGTTATAAACTAATGTAGACATAAAATTAAATTAAGCTAAACATGCACATGGCCCACATGGCAGTGGCACTAGGGGTGTTTAGCGGGGTCATTAGTGCTAACTAAACCGGCGCCACGTCAGCAGTTGACGCCGGCGACCAAAAGCATGGCGGAGTTGCTCGGGACGGTGCTATAGGCGGTGTTTTGCAGCGCGGTTTGGATCTACGGCGCTGTGGCATCCGCGCACATCTAGTGCAGCAACCGGGAGGAGCTAGGGTGGTCCGAAACATCGATTGCAACAACGGCGGGCGGTGGCTGGCGTTCGGGCGTTCGCGGGATCGGTGTTGTGGTGTGCGAATGAGTGCAGTGAGGCGCTAGCGAGGCTATATGCATGGCAGTGAGCATGTTGGATGCACGCCCGGGACCAAATGGTCACCCGAGCGTCATCAGCGACGAGCACAGGCGGCAGCACGTTCGATCACAGGCGAGACGGCGGCTACGGCGTGCAAACAAGATGTAGGAGAGGGGGGTTCCGGTGAGGAGCTCACGGCGGTTGCAGCACGCGTCTCAGCGGGCTCGGGGAAGGTCGGAGCTGTGTGGGGTGTCGAGGTGGATCTCCGGCGACCGACGGCGAAGGTGACGAAGAGGGCGACGCTGCGTTGCTCCCGGGCTCGTGCTTGTCAGTGAGAAGACGCAGCGGTGGGCGGCGGAGCTTATAGCAAGGGACAGAGGGCGAGGAGGTGGCTCTGGGTGTGGCAACGGCGAGCGGTGCCGACGGTGGCGCTCGACTGCGGGAGAGAGAGCAAGACAGAGAAGGGATAAGGGCGAGGGAGAGAGCGAGCGGTCCAGGGGTGTCGTGGCATCGTCCAGAGGCATCTGGGCGAGCAGGCAGAGAGGAGGTGGCTGGCGTGTGGTCGCGCACGCCGGGCACGCGCCCTTCGTCCTCCTCGCAAGAGGAGGAAGACGACAGGGGAGGTGGAGATGGGCTGGGCCGGCTTCAGCAGCAGGCCGCACAGGTAGGCGCCAGGTAGGTTTTCTCTCTCTCTCTCTCTCTGGTTTTTCTATTTATTTATGTTTTCTATTGTCTGCAATTGGTTTTGATTTAAATACCAAATCATTTCACAAACTTCTGAAAATTATTATGTGGCCTGTTAAAAAGTATTCAAGGCCACTTAGAAACTTCTAGAGTTATTGGAGTTATATTTAATATATAACAAATATAAATCCAATGCAAATAATTACTGAGTTGACTCAAATGTCCAAAATAAATATTTCTATGATTCCAAAAATATTGGTTTGAGTTTTACTTCTTGCCATTATTTTCAGAGATTAACAGGAACATTTTCTTGGGCTCATTTGAAGAAATTTTTTACTTGCTCAATTTTTAAAGATTTCTGAGGGTGTGGAAATCTTCCTCATTTCAAATTTCTTCAATTTAAACATGATGCAATAACCAAGCTTGTCCAAGAGCAGGGTAAAGCAAGGGATGTGACACCTCACCCCCACTAAACAAGAATCTTGTCCCGAGATTCAAGACGTGAGGTAAGAAGACAGAGGGACACAAGCTAACACAATCTTCATGATCCAATTGCCCTTCTCGAAGATGTTGATTCATTGATTCAAATTGATCTTGATGTCTTTGCTGTCGAGATCTTCATCCAACATGATGATGACAGAAGGAAACTCTACAGAAAATGATCTCCTCGAAGATCGAGCACTCAACATCAACTCATGGTGTGAGACGTAGGAACATCTCTTGAGTTGAGACATCAAACACACATCAGGTGCAATGGGAAGAAGTAGATGACAAGGGTTCAATTGGGTAGGAAAAAATTCCATGCTTAGATAAGATAGTGAACGGTTTTAAAGTAGCGGGGAGTTAATTGCCCTTCATACCATAACGGGGCACCATAGAGGAGGTGACTCATAGAATTATTCCCTAAAGTGCCAAAATGAATTACTTTTGATCCATAGATCATGAAACTCTTCATACCAGATTGAGGCAATTCACAATGGATCGTTTGAAGGAGTTCGAAATAATGACATACTTGGACTAGGATGGACGATGTGGACTACCTTGTTGAAGACAACATAATGGATGATTTTAGTTATCATCGGAAATGGATGGGACCCATGGTAAGTCCACTTTTGAAGATGATCCTAGACATCAATTACTAAGAAGGCAGACCATAATAAAATGGCACAAAGACGAGTGCAAACTGAGAACAAAATGCAAATGCTGGAAATGATTCTAGTAACTGGGGATAACTCAACAGTTGAAAGTGATTCCACTGTTTGAATGATTATAGCATAATAGAAGAAACTTAGAGCAAATCCCAATTAATGTCGACGATAAAACCTAGTGCTTGCGTGTGCTCTTAAGAACTTGAGCATTTCCATAATCATCAGGGTTTACAGCATCTATGACAAGATCTTGGTGACACCTCGTACTACCATGATGAATACCGGTGGAGGATGCAGATACAAAGGAAGATAACACCTTCTCAGATTTCACCTTAGCGAGGCCAAGGAAACAAAATCTGGATGATCGACCGAGAGATATTTAGCACTTCGCTTCTAATGTTCTCCTTGATGTGCTAGCGTAACCCATTTATAGATATGGTTTGGTATCTAGAACATCAAGTAATAGTTCGGACTTCGGGAGCACAAGAATCCATAAGGAACAACTACTGGGGTAAAACCTACGAAATCCTTATGGGGAGGTGGCCAACTTCCTCAATCAAGACACTACAATAATAGGTCTTCCGGCTGGGTGTGTTGGCCACGACTTCCACCTTACCGATTTAGAAAGACAAACATTATAATTCCTCGGAAATGGTCCAACCATCATATCTGCCTGGGATTCAGATCTGGTTGGTGTCAGGATATTCCAGACTCACCAAGTCTAGAAAGAAAAATGTAAGTTCGCAACACAAATCGATGAGATGGTGTTGCGAGATTCTCGGGGAATGAACTACGATAGCAAGCTCCAAAACATGAGCTGGTTCTGCTACACACATGTGAACACACTGTCCAAGACAAACATGACCACATGGTTGTCTTATAATAGAACACTACCGAGTTCAGATTGGGAACCATCATTGAAATAACGAAGTCTTGTGCATGTCCGTCTGGGCCCTTCGGGAATAGCATTTGAACTTCTTATCCTTGAACAAATCAATCAGTGGCTTTGTGTGCTAGGGATACATATAGAATGAAGGTTGCGAGTCTCCAAACCACAGATTACTTCGCACATGTGCATGAATGACTTGGGATGATTCTAGAGGAAGCAAAATTAACTTTCTTGAATTCACGGCGGCAACTTTCACCAAATGCACGTGAATCAGAGGTAGTCACTTCTTTCATCCAAACATATTCTTCATGAATGAAACACGAAGAATGCTTACATAAGTTTCCAACACTAGCTTGATGTCCGACAAAATCATGGAGAAGATAAGGATGTTCTCGATGGGCTCAACAACAATTTATCGAGATTTCCATAAAATGGAATTCCATGACTATGTGAACATGGTGATAGCATTGGTCAGACCAAAAGATGTAATGGTGTATGCTCGAGGGATCAATCATGAGTAAGACAACATTACGAACATCGTTGGTTCTGATTTGATTTGACGATAGCCCATACTCAAATCAAAGTTTTAACAAGACAATAGGCCCAACAACTGATCACCAGGACCATTTGATGAAGATATCATCTTACTTCAACACACACACACACACACACAAGATATCCCTTTGAAATGAACTAAGTCAGATAAAGTTGTTATCTTCCAACTCTCCAAGGTATTGTTTAGCTTATCCAACTAGTTCAGGAGTATCCAACATAGATCCTTGGAGAAAGGGTGGTTTATAGAAAACCCAACTTGATCACCAACTCAACATAGCGGTCAGGTGATAACCTGGTAATGCTTTCGAGAAGATATTCGGAAAATCACAAACCACCAATATGTTATTAAGGTCGAGAACAATCTTGCTGTTCAGGGCAAGACGATATGATCAAAAGATTGAGGGATTGACACAATCCTAACTCATTGATCGAAGAGTACACCAGAAGTAAGGACGAGGTAGCACGATCAATTGTAGTATGGTGATTCAATAACCAACACGCTAAGGATGAGAATATTGTCCTTTAACTATCAAGCAACGGGGTTGCTAGGAGTGTTGAATTCACACATCATAGTTCACTTGTCGGCATTCCGGTTGCAACAAAACGGGGACCGAGGAATGAATAATGATGGCGGGAAGTATCACTGCGTTAAGAATTCATAAGGGGTGGTGCAATTCTCATGACAATCCTGACATAAAGGGGGTAATACTCCAGGAAAGAATAAAACAAAAGATGGATTGGCATTTTGATCTATGGAATACAACTGCTTTGACCCGATCCTGGATATGGATGAGGTACTGGAGTTTGTTTCTCCTAGTCATTCTGAAATAGAACGGCTTGACGAACCAGAGGAATAATAGGCACCGATGAACACGAATGCACGACATACTCTTGACTATCAACTGATAGACGAAGGACAGAAAACAACTAAAGAGGGACAACTCAAAGGAACATACAATTTTCTGAGTTGCGGGTGCATAGATTAGCATGTCGAACGAGTTCAACATATTTCTTCCGGATAACCCATGCAGAAAGGTAGAACTGGCAGAGTCACAACATAGAATCGAGAACTCATCAAGAGCACTCTGGTTGTGATCTTTCGGTTTAGCGAGTGTCGGCGTTCTGGGAACGGGGATCCCCAGACTTGCCTGCCTGCGGCCCGTGGCGTGGCTCCTCTAGCGGGCTCGTATGGACCATCTTAACCAGCAAGCATTCAAGACCCTCGCGAGGGGCCAAGCCTCACGAGGCGGACGACAGAAGACCTCCACGGGAGCGGCCTCACCAGGCTGGCTCGCGAGGGGCGGAGAGATCAAGGCAAGGAGGAACCTCGCGAGGATCCCACGACGTCAGCCATGACGACCAAGGCCAGGCGGGCGCCAGCGATCGCATCATCCTTGTTTCCTCTTCGGTGCTAAGGAGGCAAGCGCAGGCGAGGAGTACCGAGGCATCAAACAAAGGTTTCCATACCGGTGCAACGAGACTGAGATCAGCAGGACAGAAGGACGGAGGTCACCGTGGAGCCCAAGACAACGTCATCACCAGAGCCTTTGGCAGGCGAAGACCACCTTTAGTCAGGATAGCTTGTACTAGCTGTCCCCTTTCAAATTGGCCGTTGTGGCATCCCTTCCCACTCAATATTTGGGAAGAGGACCAGGGCCTCTATAAATAGGACTAGCCACCACAGTAGGAGGCAATGGATTCAGGTCATCCTCTACCACACAAGCCACTCACCAAGCACAAGAACACCTCTCCTCAGGAGGCTGTTCTTCCCTTGTACTGTTCATCCTCAGCCCGAGAGGCAACCCACCACCACCACACTAGAGTAGGGTATTATACCACAATGGTGGCCCGAACCAGTATAAACCTTGTGTCCCTTGTGTTGTGAGTTCGTCGAGCTAGCCTTTAAGATCGCGGAGAGGATGAGGGCGTGATTAGTTAGGAAGAGATCTTCGCGTGCACCCCAGTGTTCGAACCTCAAGGGTTTTGCCGGAACCCGAAATCCGACATTTGGCGCGCCAGGTAGGGGTGCGCCGGAGCTTTCCTTCTGCCAATTGATCCGCCAACACTCCGCGGTTCTGATGTCCGTCGACTCAAGGACCAACGCCGACTGCTGGGCAGCTTGGCCAGCCTGGGCGGTGCCGTCTGCCCAAGAAGACCTCAACCCCGCACCCCAGGAAGCGCGCGCACCGCCAAGCGCTGCGGGGCATGGGCGGTGCGGTCACACGCCGTCCGCCCTTACTCCACGACAAGCGCGAGCAGCCGCAAGGGCCTCAAGCCACGCCGCGGCCACGGCGCCGCACACCCGACGGGAGCAAGCAAACATGAGGGTCGCGCTCATGGTGGCTCGGGAGCTGCTGCGATGCCGGTTAATGGAGAGCGGCCGGGATGCGTTGCTGGAGCGCGTCGCCGAGCTCCTGGACGCCGCGGCCTCAGGGGCACCGCCCTTCTGCTCCTTGCTTACACCTCAGGCCGCGGCCGGATCGCACGGCGGGCCTCGCCACGCCCACGTGCCCCCGGGCGCGCCCCTCGGCTTCATCGACACCGGCGCGACCAACGGCACCGGACGTCCAATCGCACCCGCGCCACCTCCGATGAGCGCGGGCACGAGCGTTGCCACCTACGGCCCCGACGGGATGCCACCCTACCATCCTCAGGGCGATGCACTGGGCCGGGCAACATGGAGCGTGGGGCACTAAGCCGAGGTCTTCGAGGCGACGGCCTCGGAGGCCTACGTGCCCCGCATGGTGGACCAGGAGTACGCGCTGGAAGACGACCCTGGCTCGTTCCTCGAGCCAGGCTGGGAGGAGGAGGCGCTAGAAGCTGTTACCTTCCAGGAGCCTCCCGGAAGCCTCACCAACCGTGCCGGCGACAACAGCTACAGGGTACCACTAATTTCTCAGGAGCAAGCTTACGCTAACCATGGGTCGCAGGAGGATCAGGTCATAGCAGCGGATGGCGGCCCCAGCTCGATGGCCTCCCTTCCGCCAGCAGGAGCGCACTGGGGGCTGCAGGAGAGGGGCCGGGAGCAAGGCCCCTCCCCGTGCCGCACGGAGCAAGGCATTCCCCGGAGGTAGGCCCTCTGCCAGGGAGGTGCTGGAGAGCCTACCCCCGGTAGAGGACCCGTCGTCGCCGAGGGCGCTGCTGGCGTCCCCTTTGCCCCTTGGTGTCGTCCTGGTTTCCGGACGCCCCCAATGGTGGTCGAGGGTGGCGCAAGGCGGGGCCCTCGTCTGGCGATATGAAGTAAGGCTCGCGCCTGTGAAGGTCTCCGCCCGTGACACTCTCACGTAATAATGAGTGGGGCTGTACACGCCCCAAAGTCTCAGGAGTGCCGCCCTCGGGCCTTGGGGGCTCCCTCCCACGTCCTAGTGGCAGCACTTAGCTCCGCGCTGGTGAGAAGACAAGAAGACTAGACTAGGCACCGGACGCGGCCATTTGCTTTTGATCTCTTTTCTGTAGCCCTGCCTTCTGGATTTGGATTTAAGTTGAAGTTGAATTTTCATTGGTGAGTGCAGGGGGTGCTTTTTCTCATTCACGCGATTTCTTGCAATCTGGTTCTTGCCTTAATTCAGAGTTCGCGCCTGCTGCCTCCCCCTCGTGAGCCCCCCGCGAGCGGGGCTGGGCATAGCGCACGCCCGCCACACGCATGTCATGCCACGGCTGGCGCTTGCTTCTCGCGAGGCCCTCTCGGATGGATCGGCAGGCTCCTCAGGAGCTCCTCAGAAACTCACGACCCCACGAGCCAGTTCGGGACTTGTCCTGGCTAAGGTAAACCACAACAGCAAACTCACCATAGGACTCGTAGGTTCATGAAGACACATATTCAACTTGGCCTAAAAGAATAGAGGCAGTAATATGTTTACATGAGGGGCTTCCCCTCCCAAAATGCTCCTACAACCTCGAGGGCCGCGCCCGAGCTTTTGCATGCAGGATAAACAGCAGGGAAACACGGGAATCAATCGGACATGTCGCTCGCCGCGTCCCCCGGGTCGCCTTCAGACGCGTCGCTGGCATCGCTGTCACCGTCGCTGGCATCACCGTCACCTTCGCTGGCGCCGCCTCACCGTCGTCGACCACATCGCCTTCATCCGCCGCGACCACCACCGCGTCGTCCTCGGAAGCGAAGGCCCTGACCAGCGTGTCCACATTGTCTTCCACCCACCGCGCCAGGTCACCCCAGATGGCCTCCGGTACTGGGCAATGGCGGCGTCAAAGTCAAAGTTGGGGCTGGTGTTCTGGAGATGGCTGAAGATGCGGGAGAACGCGCGCCCGAGCAGGCCGCGGCTCCTCTCTTTATCAAGCTAGCGAGCCCTCTCGGAACGATTCTCCAGATGCGTCACCACGTCGGTGAAGAAGCAGAGGTGACTGGCGTAGTCGTCGACGCGGGGATGAGGGGCATTTTCATCACAGATGTGGCCCAGCGCAATATTGGCCCTGTTCCTGAGGCCCTAGAGCATGGGGGCGTGCACGCGCTCCAGCGTCCGCCGCTGAAGCACTTCCTCCCTGTTCTGCCACGCGATGGACTCAGCATTGGCGACCCGCTACTGAAGAGGAAGCAACTCGGCGCGGGCGGAGACCAGCTCAGCCTGCGCCGAGACCAGGGCGGCTGCGGCGGCCTCCTCGCGCCGCTCCGCCTCAGTTAACCTAGACTTGAGGGCAGCAGTCCTGCCTGCAGCCTCAGCTTCTACGAGCTTCAACTTCAGGTCGTGCCTACGCTCAAGATCCGCGCGAGCCTCGGCCACCCGGCGATCGACCTCCTCCTGGGCCCTGGCCTCGCGCGCACCGATGGCATACTCCGCTTGGGCGACTTGACGCTCCCTCGTCTCCAGCCGCTCAAGCTCAAGGCTACGCTCCACGGCTTCCAGCGCCAGCGCTTCCTCGTGCTTCCGGGTCTCTTCCTCTTCGGCAGGCGTCCCCCTCATCGATGCAAGGGCGGCTTTCCGTGCCTCCACCTGCTGCTCCAAGGAGGCGCTCCAGGCTTGGAGCTCCCACGCGCGTTTCTCTGCAATCTCGCGACGACGGTCAGCCTCTCGGGCCTCTTCCACGGCTCGGGAGCAGGCTTCACGTGAGGCCGCAAGAGACACCTCGGCCTTTGCATTGTCAAGCTCGCGCTGGTGGCGCCCGAGGTTGATGGCCACCTTCAGCTTATGCCGCTCCTCCACCAGCCGAAGACCCTCGGCCACAAGGCGCGCGTCCACGTCCACGAGTTCTTCACCAAGCCGGTTCATCGCGCCCATCGCCTCCTGAAAGAGCTCGTGGCGGACGACACTCCGTTCGTGCGCCGATTTGAGCATGCTGCCGACTCCGTCCTCCCCCCCAGGGGTCGCAGATGGGGCCCGAAGCGGCTCGCCCCCTTCCAGCAGGGGGCTGGGGGCTGGCGCCCACCCAGTTGCTGGCCAGGCCCCGCAAGGGGCTCGGATGAGTGGAGGCCCGCTACTTGAAGAGGAACACAAGACCGAAGCCATCCAGCCGCCATCCACGACCAGAGGAGGAACCCTTGGCACGCTTGCTGTACTCCAAGCGAGGCCGCGAAGGAGAGACGGCGAGGGCACAGGCTCAGGGCGCCTTCTTGACAGGCTTGCTTCTCCGGCTGACCCCGCGCCGGGGGTAGCGTGTGGGCTTGGGGCGCTCAAGTCCAGCGGGGGAGACGAGGCGAGAGGAAGTTGCTTCTCAGGAGATTCCGCAGCCTTGGCAGAAGGAATCCTGAAGAGCCGCCGTTAGGAAGGGAAGCAGCACTCGAGGAATTACAAAGATAAGGTACTTACTCATCAATGGCGAAGTACTTCCTCCGCTTCAACGGCCCGAAGGTGCCACTACTACAACTTGGGGATCCCTTCCTCTTGCGGAGCTCCTCAAAGTCCACACGAAGCCGACCGAAGCATTGGACGCGGCGGCCAACACAAGGCGCAACCGGAGAAGCGCCCGAAGAGACGACCTCAGGAGCGCCAAGCTGGGGAGAGCTGTCGGGCTCCGCCTCGCGACGACCTGCCGAGGTCTCAGGAGCTTCGGCCTCAGGAGTCACGGACTGCATCGCCCCCTCAACTGCCGCCCCAGGGCAAGAATCACAGGTTCCCGAGGATGACGCCTCGGGAGCCCCAGGCGGCATCGACACCTCGGCACCCGCGCCTCCGACCTCCAGCGGTGCTTGCCTCCCCGCGTCCACCCTTGGGGCAAGCTCAGTGCCGGTGACGAGGAGGGGAACCACGATGACAGGGTTCTCATGGGGCCCCACAAGACCGACTGGACGCAGCCCCCATTCGTCGAAGGAGGGCATTTGCGCGGCGAACTCCACCCTGTTCGAGCAGCACTACAGGAGGCAACCCTCCCGTGGCATATCGCCTGGCGAGGGGTCGCCTGCCAAGACTTCGAGCACCGTTCTTTGCGCCTCAACTGGGAGCCCTGACTCCTGAAGCCTCATTCGGTCCTGATCGCCAGTCAGGGTCCACATCGGCTGGAAATGGCACTGGAGTGGAGCAATGCAGCGTCGGAGGAACTCCTTCATCACCTGGGGCGCGGTCACGCCGAGGTCCTTCAACCTCCTCAACCAGAGCCAAACAAAGGAAAGGCGAGGGCTCGTGAGCTTCTCGTGGCACCAGCCGGAGTTGGGGACGGCGGGCGACGACGGAGGCAAGAGCAGGGGGCTGAGCACTCCTACATCCACATATACCCACCGTGTCCGAAACCCGCTCGCAGATGGCGGAAGCTCAAAATCAACCCCCGAGCCGGCCGTCGCCGCCACAGCCTGGAAGCTCAAGCACCCCGAGCACTTCAAGGGGTCGGTCAGGTGCGGCGAGAAGAAATGGCACAGAAGGGCCATAGAAGGGGCAATGCCCACCATGGCCTCATAAACAAAGGCGAAGACGACTAGAAGGGCAACGGATTGAGGATCAAGGTGCAGCATATGGATCTGATAATGGGAAAGCACGGCGTTGAAGAATGCGGAAAAAGGAGGAACCAGGCCAGCCACAGGGCGTCCACGAAGAACTTAACCTCAGTAGCTGTCCTATCAACGGAAGATCGGGACGCAGGCTAGGACGACGTCTCTCCCCATTCGTTGAAGCTGGTAGCGAGCTCCGGGTGGACCTTGCCAATGGCCTCCTGATTGAGCACCAGCGATCGACCAATGGCGGGCTCGATGGCCGGAGGTGGACTGGCCGAAGACAGAGGCTTCTTCCCCTTATCCGCTTGTTTTGGCGCCATGGCGATGGAGGTGGCAGAGCTCAGGTCGGATTGGAAGGAGGAGCAGAGTTTCGGGGAGGCGAAGGAGTTGGAGGAGTGCGTCGCTGGTGATGGAGGAATAGTTGTGTAGGTTACGGTGGCCGCCTAGCCAGGCCGATTCCAAGGCTGCGTGGGGAAGCGGGGCCGCCCACGTCCAATCAACCACCACGCATCAACCGAGGCCGCAGGCTGTTAGGGCCCGCGGCGCTCCGCCCTTGCCCTTTGGCTTCGCCTCGAAGCCAAGTCCGAGCACGCCTTGGGCCCGGGGGCTACTGTCGGTGTTCTGGGAACGGGGGTCCCCAGACTTGCCTGCCTGCGGCCCACGACGTAGCTCCTCTAGCGAACCCGTACGGCCCATCTTCACCAGCAAGCATTCAAGACCCTCGCGAGGGGCCCAGCCTCGCGAGGTGGACGACACAAGACCTCCTCGGGAGCGGCCTCACCAGGCTGGCTCGCAAGGGGCGGAGAGATCAAGGCAAGGAGGAACCTCGCGAGGATCCCACGACGTCAGCCATGACAACCAAGGCCAGGCGGGCGCCAGGCGGGTGCCAGCGATCGCAGCGTCCTCGTTTCCTCTTCGGTGCTAAGGAGGCAAGCGCAGGCGAGGAGTACCGAGGCATCAGGCAAAGATTTCCATATTGGTGCAACGAGACCGAGACCAGCAGGACGGAAGGACGGAGGTCACCGTGGAGCCCAAGACGGCGTCATCACCGGAGCCTTTGGCAAGCGAAGACCACCTTTAGTCAGGATAGCTTGTACTAGCTGTCCCCTTTCAAATTGGCCGTTGTGGCATCCCTTCCCGCTCAATATTTTGCAAGAGGACCAGGGCCTCTATAAATAGGACTAGCCACCACAGTAGGAGGCAACAGATTCAGGTCATCCTCTACCACACAAGCCACTCACCAAGCACAAGAACACCTCTCCTCAGGAGGCTGTTCTTCCCTTGTACTGTTCATCCTCAGCCCGAGAGGCAATCCACCACCACCACACTGGAGTAGGGTATTACACCACAATGGTAGCCCAAAACAGTATAAACCTTGTGTCCCTTGTGTTGTGAGTTCGTCGAGCTAGCCTTTGAGATCGCGGAGAGGATGAGGGCGTGATTAGTTAGGAAGAGATCTTCGCGCGCACCCCAGTGTTCGAACCTCAAGGGTTTTGCCGGAACCCGAAATCCGACAGCGAGGAACTTCTGCCATAAGTAGTTCATGGTATTGGAAGAACGATATACCACGGACCTCGAGGACTATCGCAAGGGTTACTAATATCCTAAAGGAACTAGCAAACACTATCAACATGAAGTAAGTAGGCTGAATCTCGGGTTCAAGAACCCATGAATGGAATACCTACTAACTAATAACATCACGGGATGCTTTAGAGAATGATGGCCAGAATCATCACACTGGGAACACAAAACATGGCTAGATTACTAGGTGATTCCCTAAGACACCTAGGGTCATAACAATAGTTCCAATATATATGTCGAGGAAATAGAGTACCTCAACATACTGGTTAGTGTGGTTAATCGGGCCCAAATGGACATCGGGAACATGGAGGAATGATTTGCAAATGCTTAGACTATTTAGAAACCTGGGATGACTTGGACAGCATAACGGCTGTAAATGCTCAAAAAGATTTGAGACATCCTGCAAAATGATGGCATAACCACTCAACCTCATCATATCAAGGTTCCGGGAACAACTGTTAACACACGGAGGTAGTAGATACTGAACTGAGACTTGAATTCAACAATCTTATAAGTCTACGGATTAGTAACACGTGATCCTGATAGAAAAATGAGAAGTCTAGTTTCTTAACCCCGTAGAAAACAAAAGGATGACTCAGATCAGAAGGCCATAAGGTAAAGGAGTAAAAAGAGCCTTACGTTCCCTTCCCCAATCAATTCCCTTATATAACTAAAGGATTTCTAGACACGACTTCGACCAGTTTGGCTTGGTAACCCTACAGGCAGTCAGGCTCTGATACCAAAGCTGTCACGACCCCGATCCTAAGTCACACCGATCTAGCATGTAACACATCATATCACTTTGCGGCCTCACGCACGGTATTCCCATGGGTGCAACCTTACCTGGCCCGAGACCGTTTGCGCCTTTTGGCTCGCGTATATGATAGTGTCGCTAGCATCCATATGACAGAGAACCCGGGCTGACATGACTAGTCGTAAACCCAAGGTGGAACTAACTTACAGGGACAGGCATACATGACCCAGCAACGAACGTGTCGGTCATCAACGTATGAACCCAAGTCGTAGCAAGCTACAAGGACTTAAAGGAACAATGCGTGACATTTCCTCGAAGGGACAGACACATGAACGAAGAAGGACACATGCCGGCCAGCCTAAGTGTTCCGGAGCAGTAGCAAGATACCATGGCTCAGTGGAAGCACTAGGAGACATTTCCCCATAAGAGAGGCTACCATGGCTCAAAGTATTTATTCAATAGGCTCCGAGAAGTCAGATATTACAAACATGGGTCACATGACCCAACATACAGAGCATACAGGCAACAGAAGCATAACATGTCCGAGTACAAACAACTACAAATGGAAAAGGCTGAGAAGCCTGACTGTCTACATGACCCTCCCAATGGTACAAGATCGTAGCTGAGGTAACAAGCTAAACGTCGAAGTCCACGCGGAACTACTAGTGAGACTGAAGTCTCCGTGAGTACAAATGTACCCAGCAAGACGTACATTAGAACTAGCTACATATGCATTAGTATCAACAAAGGGGATGGTGGAGTTTAATTGCAGCAAGCCAGCTTTGACTCGGTGGCTATCCTGAACTACGTCTGCAAGTAACTCTTTTGGGGTGGCGCACACGAGTCCACATATTCACCAAATATTTACACCACTATGGATCCGCTCCCGTCTCCCTACGAGAACGCCATCCATAGCACTCATGCTTATCTTGCGCATTTTAGAGTATTCACTTTCACTTGTCTATGAACTGCATAGGCAGCCAAGTAGTCCTTTACCGCGGACGCGGCTATTCGAATAGATGATGTTAACCCTGCAGGGGTGTACTTCTTCACACACGCTCTCACCACTTACCGCCATGTACATGTCATGTATCTCGACAACCTTCAAGCGGAAGCCTGGCGAGGGTGTCGGCCACGACCTGACTAACCACACAAGTCCCTAGTCCAGGTTTATCGCCTATTCAGGTTCCATCCGCTAGGAGTCCGGCCGAGGTTTTCACTACGGCCCCGAACAATGTGTGTAGGGTTCCCGAGGCACCAAACGAGCGTCCCGGTACACCATGCCACGTGCCTACCGCATCACAGCCCACCCCTCGGGTCAGCGCTGCGCTTGGCCTCCAGCATACTACAAACACCAGAAACCACTTGCAACTCCTGGACAGAGGACCTGGGCGGTTAATAAGTCGAGAGGGTCCATTGGTTTCGGACCCAACGCGTGGTAGTAGCTGATCTTAAATTACATACACAGATCTCAGTTCCTAAGGACGGTTCCAATGAAACAACCCACCATGTACTCCTACATGGCCTCTCATCGATACCTTTACCAAATCGTGTTCACACACTTAGCTCACACACAGTAGGACATGTTCATCACCATTCCAATTCATCCCCGATGAATCGGACTTGACTCAACTCTAAGCAGTAGCTGGCATGACAAACAAGCATGAATGAGTAGGCACATCAGGGCTCAAACAACTCCTACTCATGCTAGTGGGTTTCATATATTTACTATGGCAATGACAGGTCATGCAAAGGAAAGGGGTTCAACTATCGCAACATGTAACAATTGTATCGTTGTTGTCCTAATGCAGTAACAGAGAGCAGGAGCGAGAGAGTGGGATTGTATAGGAATGAACAAGGGGATTTTGCTTGCCTGGCACTTTTGAAGATAGTATAGCTCTTCATCGGTGTCATCTAACTCATCATCGGAACTACGTCCACTGAGAGGGGACAAATACCGGCAAACAGAAAAGGAACACAATCAATGCAATGCAACAATATGATGCATGAATGTGACATGGCAATATGCTGTTATTTGAGCTAATGCAAATTGCTACCATGTTAGTTGAAGTTCATTTGAATCAAAGATTCAAATTCAAACTTCAAAAGAAGCATTTAAAATTCAATTATTTGATTTGACCTGATCAGTGGGTAGAGTTGTTCAAACATGCATGGAAATGCCATAAACTGATTCCTTGAATTTTTTTGATAATTTTTCATATATAAATCTTTTCAATCTGAACTATAGATTATTTTCTATGATTTTTAGAAGTTTAGGACATTTTCTAAAAATAAATAAATCTTTTAGATTTATTTAGAATCCAGAAAACATTTATGATGTCATCACTGCGTCACGGTGATGTCAGCCAGTCAATAGGGTCGGTCGAGGTCAAACCTGACATGTGGGTCCCACTAGTTAGTCTCACAGTGCTGGCTCGAGTCACAGACAGGTGGGACTGGTCAACGGCCATGTCAGCAAAGTCAATGCTGACGTGTGGGTCCCACTTGGTTATGAACTAATCTAAACAGAAAATTAAATTAAGCTAAACAGGCACAGGGCCCACATAGCAGTGGCACTAGGGGTGTTTAGCGGGGTCATTAGTGCTAACTAAACTGGCGCCACGTCAGCAGTTGACGCTGGCGACCAAAAGCACGACGGTGGCACGCCGGAGTTGCTCGGGACGACGCTATAGGCGGTGTTTTGCGGCGCGGTTTGGATCTACAGCGATCTGGCATCCACGCGCATCTAGTGGAGCAACCGGGAGGAGCTGGGGTGGTCCGAAACGTCGACTGCAACAACGGCGAGCGGCGGCCGGCGGTCGGGCGCTCGCGGGATCCGTGTTGCGGTGTGCAAATGAGCGCAGCGAGGCCCTAGCGAGGCTCTATGCGTGGCGTGAGCATGTTGGATGCACGCCCGGGACCAAATCGTCACCGGAGCGTCATCGGCGATGAGCACAGGCGGCGGCGCATTCGGTCACAGGCGAGACAGCGGCTACGGCGTGCAAACAAGACGGAAGAGAGGGGGTTCGGGTGAGGAGCTCACGGCGGTTGCAGCACGCGTCTCAGCAGGCTCGGGGAAGGTCGGAGCTGTGCGGGGCGTCGAGGTGGATCTCCGGCGACCGACGGCGAAGGTGACGAAGAGGGCGATGCTGCGTTGCTCCCGGGCTCGTGCTCGTCGGTGGGAAGATGCAGCGGTGGACGGCGGAACTTATAGCCACGGATAGAGGGCGAGGAGGCGGCTCTGGGCGCGGCAACGGCGAGCGGCGGCGACTGTGGCGCTCGACTGCGGGAGAGAGAGCGAGACAGAGAAGGGGATGAGGGCGAGGGTAGAGCGAGCGGTCTAGGGGTGTCGTGGCATTGTCTAGAGGCATCTGGGAGAGCAGGCAGAGAGGAGGTGGCTGGCGTGTGGTCGCGCGTGCCAGGCACGCGCCCTTCGTCCTCTTGGCAAGAGGAGGAAGACGACAGGGGAGGTGGAGATGGGCTGGGTAGGCCTCACAGGTAGGTGCCAGGTAGGTTTTCTCTTTCTTTGGTTTTTCTATTTACTAGCAAAAGAGCCCGTGCGTTGCAACGGGAGAGAAAACATAACACACGCTCTTAACCCAACAATTATCACTCAAGACCATAATACATCCATTTTCTTTATTTTAGCGAGGCATCATATTTGTGTTGCCATTTATCCACCTTCTCACCCTCGCCGGCGATGGCCTCGGTGTTCACACAAAACAAAACAAAATAAAACATGTTTGAATATGGTTAACCCTAAGGCGTCTCTCTCTTTTCCTCTCTCCCTCTCTCGCTTTCTCTCACTCTCACGATGAGAAATCTGTTGTTTTCCCCTGCGACGTTTTTCAAAGGTATGCATGTGTAGTTATTGATGTTTTCTTTTCCCTATATGGTTATAGTGGGGTGTTTATTTGCAATCCGGATCGTCGCCGGTGCGAAAAAAAGATCGTGCGCTATAAATTATAAGTTTGCTTCTGAAACAATATTTTAAAAATATTTAATGGGTAAAATTAACATCATATTTATATTCCACAGATTTTTCTAATCAAATTTCATATATAACATGTTAAAATCGGAGTTACGATTTAAAAGATACGTATAATTTAGAAAATCATTTGTTTGACTTAAGTATCTTCCAAAATATTATTTAAAAATACTTAACAGGTAAAAATAATCTCTTATTCATATTATACGTATTTTTCTAATCAAATTTCATATATAATATGTCAAAATCGGAGTTACGGTTTAAAAGATATGAATGATTTGGAAAAGCATTTGTTTGACTTAAATATGATCCGCGGATGAATTACCTAAAAGATCAGGGTGGTTTTCGAAAAATGTAAAATAACGATCCAGGTGTGACTTAAAACAGGACTGCGGGTTGAATTCTCTGAAATAGAGAGACTTTTCTGAAAAATGCCATGACGGACGAGAAGAAAACCCAATTTACTTGCGTTGCAACGGGTATAAACAAAAACATGTATGTGGTGAATTTTGATTGAGCAAAACAGTATAAAAAATACTCAAAAGTACCAAATGCGATTTTTCAAATAAAAACCCTGAAAGTCTAAGCCTCTCCTATGGCAAAATCACATGGACTTACATTTTTTCTTGCGTACCAGTGATCTTTCCTTGCTCGTCATGTTTTCATGCCTCCTATTTCCTTTAACTCCACTATAATAATGAAGTGACAGTTCCTATAAATCCAAATTGCATATCTCTTCAGGCTTTATTTGTGCTTGTTTCCCCTCTTTGGAGAGTTTTTGTTTCATCTTCTCAACTGAAGACCATGTGAATCACATCAGAATTCTGCCAGCAACCACCAGTACGACCTGTCCCAGCCAAGTAAACTTATACAACATGTACTTGCACGATCCAACCCTTGTGATCAAGTTAAGTAGGGTTTTCTTTACTTTGCTTGCCGGGGCTTCCAATAATTCGTTTTTTTAACTTGATCTTCCATATCATTAACAAACCTCTCAACCTGTTTGTCTTTGTCTTATTTTTCAGATTTGTTTTGGTGGTTGCAACAACATCACTACTCATTTACCAAAATTGGAGCCTGCTTCTTTGAGCATCGCATTGTTCTCATCTTCTCCTTAACGATGGTGTGCAGCTGCCTACTTGGATCTAGCCAATTAAGCTCAAAAGTTGATTCTTTCTCTTCATTAGGCCCAGCAAAGTTAGGAAGGAACCCGACTACAGTCTATATCACGTGCTCGACAAATCAGCAGGGAACTCACCTAGCGATGCCAACCTGAGCCTCTGAATCTCCCGCTCCTTCTGGTCACACATACTCCCTCCGTTCCTAAATATAAGTCTTTGTAGACATTTCAAATGAAATATAATATACGTATGCATGTAGACATATTTTAGTGTGTAGATTCACTTATTTTGCTCCGTATGTAGTCACCTGTTGAAATCTCTAGAAAGACTTATATTTGGGAACGGAGGGAGTAGAAGGCAAGTAAATAAGCACGATAAGGGAAGCATCGTCTTGGCGAGTGGGGCCCCGCGGTGACCTCTCTTGTATGCTGCTGAGCAGGCACTTGCCCCTAGATCATGGCATGTGGCGGCGGCAGCGACAACTGCGTGTACTGCGGCATCAAGGGTGGGATCGCTCCCCAGTGTCTGATGATCGGCATGCCTAGCATGCGCCTCTGTGTCCATCGTCTCCAATGGTCCTGCCCCTTTGTTGGCTCATGCGCCACTGCAGTCGGTGTCGACTTGCTTCTGTCGTTATGCTCCTCCAAGGTGGCGCCCTTCTTGGAAGAGACGTAAGTGGCTGCTGCCACGCCTGCACGGTGACCGGACTTGAGCCTGGGTCGTGCTTGCGTTGCTTGCGACAGAGCTTGGGAGACGATGTGGGCCCTGATGCACCAGAATTTTGTCGTCGTTGTTCTCAGGCACCGCCAGCTCAGGGGCAAGTACGCCTTCAAATTCGAATCTAGCGTGACCTTAAAAGAGGAATATGCTAGAAATTCCCGTTAATCTGAAACATCTGACCGTTTATTAGATTGGAATATGCAATGTTGAACTGGAATTTAAATGTTTTGGTTGCAAGTGAACTCGGTACCACTCTTGTTGTTAGATATTTGTGATGTGAGCAAAACCATTGTACTACATATATAAATTGAATCAATACAGTTTATTTTACAAAAACACACAATACAGTAATTTAGGATATAGATCAGAGGTTTCTATAGAATCAAAGCATTTAAAAGGAACATTATTTCACTCATGCTGCCATAACAATTTGACAATGAGAATCTTGTAAGAACTACATTTTCAGCGATACAATCCGTAAATTATCAATTACTAAGACCCTAGCTAGAACCCAATAATGATTTATAACAAGGATGGTCTAGCAAGAGCAAGATCAACACCATCTCTGAATTTCGTCAAGCATGTGATGTACAGCAACTGACAATGGTGGAGCAAAGTGGGTTGTACCTGAATAGTGCCCGACCGAAGCGACTCAGTCTGAGATTTCGTAGCCACATCCATGGCAAGCGTGCACGACCTCACCATGAGCGAGAGAGGGCACCAAATCTATTCTGGCTCAAATAGGATGAAGATGTTAGTGGTAGCAGAAGCATATGCCCCAGCGAGAGAGGGCCGTTGCTTAGACAGCTCTGTACATGCAAATACAATACAAAAAATTGTTGGAATTGTCAGCTGAATAGCAAATTCAGTTAGAATTTCATGTCAACATAAAACCCCAATTTAATGAGATCAAGAAATCTTCTTTTTACAAAAATAATAAACACAAGCGCTAGAACAATAGTTGTACCTAAATAAAGTTTATAGATGCACATGAATAGACCCACACGAACAGAGCCAAACGAAGGGTCGAGTCAGTAAGCTCACCATGATCCCGAGATAATTGCTATCCATCTGGAGGCGACTCCATCATTGCTATGGAGTAGAGCTGCAGAACCGCAGAACAACATCTCTCCTCATGGAAACCGGGGTGAGAAGAACACGTAGAGGAGCATCATATCAGGTCACATAAGGCGCGATGTCAGGCACACTGGCAGCCGGCAATGCCATGGAGAAGAAACATAGCAGAAGCAGCTAAGCGAGGATGCAGCTTGGACCAATTGAATTGATGGCCATTAGATGGGTCGGTGAAAGAGAATTGGGTGGCGCTTGGCTAGGGTCTTTCTTTGCAATGTTCTTCTTCTTTGGGATTGCACTCCATCGCCACACTTCCTCGTGGTCTTCCCCATCCCGCCAGACACCCCCTGCTTCTTCTCACGCTGTCCCGCAGTCTGGTGTCACTCGATGGCCTCACTGCTCGGTAGCTACTTCACTGTAACAATGGGAACCAATCTTGTTTAGAGAGAAGATTCTGTGTGTGAAAACTACAAAACGCATGAATCATCATTAAAACGAATAGCAGTACATCATAACCAAGTGAAGAAATAAATAAGAAGTGAAAGGAACTTGCAGAAATCAATTGCTTATGCAAGGATAATCTGCAAAATATGTTTGTCAAGACAAATCTAAAAACCAAACTGCTTGTGTGACTTTAATACGAATTGAATTGCTGAACCAAATACGTTTGTCGAGACAAATCTGAAAACCAAACTGCTTGTGTGACCTTAATACGAATTAAATTGCTGAACCTCAATATAGTGGAAAAGATATTAATAACCTACAGGGTAAGACTTTCAATCCTACTATTTGCTAGCATGCATAACAATGTGACTCCCAGCATAAACCAACAACGCGAAAAAATTAGAGCTGGAAGACATGAATTCCTAATACAAAGAACATGATGATGAAAAACTAATTCAAGCTGAACAGAATCGAATCCTACAGCTTATCCATCTTATGAGGAAAGGATTCCTGCTTCCAAAATCTAATTGTCTCTGCAAATTCAGATGACACAAATTTAGATGACCATTATAAGAATAATTAATATATCTCGCCATGAGTGTCCAGATCTTATTGGAGCTGCTGTGTCTAGGCATAAAAAAGGGCAACACCTAACTTCAACTTCTTTATACGATCAAAGAAAATTTGATATACACTTGTCAAACAATAGGAGCCGGCCTACCCATGTGTCTTGAGACTCCACATGATGTAAACTAATTAGCAACCCATTATTTTAGTAACCCAATTAACTCCCACCATCATACTATTTTTTGAATCATATGGAAGGAGAGTTAGTCTCATACTCCCTCCGTTCCTAAATATAAGTCTTTTTAGAGATTCCACAATATGGACTACATACGGAGCAAAATGAGTGAATCTATACTCTAAACTATGTCTATATACATCCGTATGTAGTTCATTTTGAAATTGCTAAAAAGACTTATATTTAGGAACGGAGGGAGTATGTGGGAGTTTTGATAGTTCTTTAGATCGGAGTAGGCTAGTAGATCCGGTGAACCTACCTTCTCCGGCAGTGGATGAACTCGAGCCGGAGGCCATCGTGGTGCTGGGGCGCACGGCGATGGCGGAGAGTGGGCGAGGTGGTGGAGCTTCCCGTGAGCACCGCGCTAACCCTAGATCGGTAGGGATTGTAGGTGGGGATTGTGGCAACGATTAACCTCGTTCCGAGCGCCCCGGCCCCCATCTCTGTTTATATAGTGCGGGTCACAGGGGCCCACCAACCATGGTTTGGTTGGGCACCCCCGATCAGGGCGCGAGTCAAGGGCCCGTTCGACCCGTTGGGCTCGAACGGGAGAGAGATCAACCTAACATTCTCCCCCTTGATCTCAACTTTACTTTTAACTTTATACTTTCTAGTTTATCTGTTTCATCACATATTGGTACATAGAGCATGTTTCATCGTCACGGCTTAATTGCCGTTAGAATCATACAGCTACAATATAATTTATGTTCAGAAACAAATTCTGTTCCTTTTGGGCCTATCCAGGAATCATAAGGCTTTCCCTTAAACCCATGCCGGCTAAGTGTTCCTTGAACACATTGGGTGGTAAGCCTTTCGTTAGCGGATCCGCAAGCATATCTTTTGTCCTTATATGCTCGAGACTTATAGTTTGATCCTGGATTTTATCTTTCACAACATAATACCTTATCTCTATTGTTTTGGCAGCATTACTCGACTTGTTGTTGTGAGCGTAAAATACTGCGGGCTAGTTGTCACAGTACATCTTTAGTGGTTTGTGAATACAATCTACCACTTTCAAGTCGGGTACAAATTTCTTTAGCCATATCGCCTGCCCCGTGGCTTCGAAGCATGCTATGAATTCTGCATACATCGTGGATGATGCAACTATCGACTGTTTGGAGCTTTTCCACGAAATAGCTCCCCCAGCGAGGGTGAATATGTATCCTGACGTGGATTTTCTATCATCTCTGTCCCCCGCAAAATCTGCGTCTGAATACCCTTTTTTCTCTAGGGAATCACTTCTCCTGTATATTAGCATGTAGTCCTTCGTGCCTTGCGCATAACGCAATGCTTTCTTTACCATCTTCCAGTGCTCTAGGCCTGGATTCTCTTGATATCTACCGAGTACCCCGGTGATAAAAGCTAAGTCAGGGCGAGTGCACACTTGTGCATACTGTAAGCTGCCAACTGCCGAAGCATATGGTACTGCTTTCATTTGATCGATCTCATACTGGTTCTTGGGACATTGAAATTTCCCAAAACTATCGCCCTTGACTATTGGAGCAGGTGTGGCTTTACTCGCATGCATATTATACTTTTTAAGAACCTTTTCTAAATATGCTTGCTGAGATAGTCCTAAGACTCCATTGTTCCTATCTCGGTGAATTTCTATGCCCAAAACATATGATGCTTCACCAAGATCTGTTATGTCAAAATTTGAGGATAAGTATTTCTTTGTTTCTTGTAGTAGACTAACATCACTACTAGCAAGCAGGATATCATCCACATACAAGATTAGGAAAATATATTTCCCATTTTTAAACATTGCATAAATGCAATTATCCTCAATATTTTCTTTAAATCCAAAACTTTTAATCGTTTGATTAAACTTTAGATACCACTGCCGAGAGGCTTGTCTTAATCCATAAATGGATTTCTTCAGGCGGCATCCCATATTTTCCTTGCCTTCCATGATAAAACCCTTGGGTTGTTTCATGTAGACCTTTTCTTTTAAATCACCATTCAGAAATGCCGTCTTAACATCCATTTGATGTAACTCTAAATCAAAATGAGCAACTAATGCCATTATGATTCTGAAGGAATCCTTACATGAGACTGGAGAAAATGTCTCATTGTAATCTATCCCTTCTCTTTGTGTAAATCCTTTTGCCACGAGTCGTGCTTTATACTTTTCTATATTCCCTTTAGAGTCATACTTAATTTTGTAGACCCATTTACAGCCTACTGTTTTGGCTCCTTTGGGAATTTCCTCTAAGTCCCAAACATCTTTGGAACTCATCGATTTCATCTCGTCTTCCATTTCCTTCATCCACTTCGATGAATGAGGGCTTCTCATGGCTTCTTCATATGAGGTGGGATCTTTTTCCATATGAACCATTTCTGTGTTATAAACTTTAAAGTCAGTAGAAATAGCTGACTTTCTTGGTCTTGTAGACCTTCTAAGGGCCTCAGTTTCTGGCACATTTTGTGCCTCAACTTCTGGCACTTCTTCTAAAATTTGCTGTTGCACCTCCCTTTCATGCTCAACAACGGGTTCAGTCGGCTCCTGACGGACAGGTTCCGGGTCTTCCCCCATAGCTGTCATGGGTGGAGTTGCAACTGGTAGTGAGAAAAATGGCTCCTGAATCATTGGATTAGGTGCATGCACCCTCTTCTCCTCAAGATCAATTTTCCGAGCTACCAAGCTCCCCCTCATCATTTCGTCCTCTAAGAAGACTGCATGTCTTGTTTCTACAAACTTTGTATATCTGTCAGGGCAGTAGAAACGAAAACCTTTTGATCTGTCTGGATAGCCAATGAAGTGGCAACTTACTGTTTTGGGATCTAACTTTGCAATGTTTGGATTTAAACATTTTGGCCTCAGCAGGGCACCCCCACACCTTGAAGTGTTGTAGGGAGGGAACCCGTCCTGTCCATAGCTTGCACAGTGTTTTGGGCACCGACTTGCTTGGTACTCTATCGAGAATGTGAATGGTGGTTTTAAGCGCCTCCATCCATAATCCCAATGGTAAGTTGGAATAACTCATCATGCTGCGCACCATATCCATAAGTGTACGGTTGCGCCTTTCAGCTACTCCATTCTTTTCTCTCAGAGTGGGATACATTAAAAGCACATGAGTTATCATATTTTTCTCTTGCCATAATTTCTCCCGCCATACAGGATTTTTGACATAATATTATGTCAGCTTTACCCCGTTACGCAGGTATTTTCCCAGACTTTTTCCGCCATGCAGGTTTTATCATAATCATCTTTTCCCGCCATGCGGGTAATTCCCTGTAAGGGAACATAAATGCCAGAATTGGCTCTTTTGACTGCATATTCAATCATCAAATTTAGGAATAAATCTGAATGCTCTTTGACACACATGCTTGATCCGACGTTGGTCAAATTAAACACGCATATTACTTTTTTCATCTCAAATCATGTTGACTGAAAAAACTTCTTCATAGAGAGTACATGAAAGACATTCATCAACCAAGACTTTGAATGATCTATCTCTTTTCTTTTTATGCCATTCTTTAGAGAGAACATACTCCCTCACGTTATGACTTTTCTTGGTCATCTTTTGGGTCACAAGTACCCAGCCATTCGTTTTCACGAATGAAATCATGCAAAACTTTTAGTCTGAGAAAACTTAACCAATAATCAACAATGATGGGCATAAAAAATAACCCTACGTTGGTCTGGTTAAAAGAAATGCACATTAAACTTTTGAAACTTTCTTTTATATTCTAAATCACCATTGTGACAGAATTAGAATAAACATCATCCTTATACATTAATTCCATATCACCGTTGGGCGGAAATGGAGATAATGCATATAACTTATAAACAATGTGATGATAGTATTTCTATTAAATAACTTTGCTAAGAATTAATCATCATCATCAACTTTATTGCAGCGGGAACAAGAAATATACATTTCTCTAGTTCAAGTGCATTTCTTGATCTTTATCCGTTCTCTAAAAATTGACCACTTTGATACTAAATTTATCAGAGATTTAAACTTTGAACATAAGACTCGTAGAATTATAGCATTGTTATCATCAACGTTGGTCGGAAAATAACAATACCACATTTTAACTTTAAAACAAATATCTTTCTTTTGTCATAGTGGAAACTATCTGCATCTTATTTCACCCACAGGGGAAAAACATTGCTAAGAACATTTCTTCCAATTAAATTTTCCCGTTGGTTCCAATTTAATTGGAGGATAAAACTTTTACTTTGCAACGGAAGCTTTACAATATTCTATTAAAAAAAATCTGTACTCTTTTACTCTCTAAGCAATTTTAACCAGTTGGTTAAAAAATGCATTACAGAAGCAACAATTTAATCTTTTACTTTAATTCTATTCACTTTTAAAAGAGCACTTTTATTTTAAATAATAAAACATGATCATGTTATTAACAACGTTGGTCATAAAAATAACATAATCATATTCATTTTAATAATTACTTTAACATGCTCTTAAAAACATAATTCTATCTAAACTTTTATTTTATTTGTAAAAGAGCACTATTAATTATTTACGCAGCGGAAAATCATGAATAAAAATTCACGAAGTTTTACTCTTTACAGAAACTTTTCTTTGATCAAATAAAAATCATGAACTTTTTAATTTTCTTTATAAAATTCATGAACATTTCTTTTTCTGAAAATTTTCATTCTCATAAAAATTTTCTGTTTACTTTGCTATTTACTAAACAAAAATTTTCGTTGGAAAAAATTTGCATAGAAAACACTATTTGAAATTTGCCCAAAACTGGACAAATAACAAAATAAACAGAAAACAAAAAGGAAACGAGCAGCACATCCACAGCCTGCCCTCTCGCCCGGCCCACGGCCTGCTCGCGCGCTTTGCGCGCCTGTCCTGGCCGAAGCCGGCCCAGCCTCTCAAGGCCTGTTCGGCTCGCGCGCGCGGCTGCCGGCCCAGCAGCTCAGCTGGCCAGCGCTTTCGGCCCAAAAAGCCCAGCTTTGCAACGACGGCTTAGGGTTTGAATCTCAGCCGTCCGTGACGATCCGACGGTCACGCGAGCGTTGTGGGCGAACAAAAACGGCCGAACGGCAGGGGTGAGGGAAAACCCTATCCTTTTCCTCCCCTCGCGCGCCGCTCGTCTCTGTCCCGCAGCGGGGAGTTCGGGCTGCGCTGGCCGCCGGCGACGGCGACGAACCACCGCGCCGGCCAGCGTCTTTCCCCTTCCCCTTCTTTCTTCCGCGCCCACCGACGTGCTACCGCGCCGCGGGAGCAGCTTCCTCCTCTCATCGCTCGCTCTGTCCCGCGGCGGATCGACTTCTGTGCCGGCGAGCCGGCGACGGCGTCGGACGCGACCGCGCCGCGCCACTCTTTCCCTTCTTTTCTCTAGTCCGCCGAGCCACGAAGAGTGAGAGAGCGCGAGCCGAGCCCACCTCTGCTCCCCCTTGGACGACGACGGCGGAGCATGCGCCGTTGCCTTCTCCTTCGCCGGCCGCGCGTTCGCCTCGCGGTGAGCGCGTTGCCGTCGAACGGGTTGGCCGCAGTGCTCTTTGCCCCTTTCGGGGTAGGTTCTTCGTCCGATGCCTCGGCTTGCCGATGCGCGGCCGGATCGAGAGGAACAGGCGCGTCCATGATGGCGGCGCTCTTTGCCGGCGGGCTCAAGGCCCTCTCCGGTGAACTTTTTTATTTGCTTTTCTCTGCCCTGCTAGGGTTCTTTGGGGAGGGATCTTTTTTCTTTCTCTGTTTTGCCTTTGTACCGAAAATCAACTAGCCCGATCTGGCTGATACCATTGATAGTTGATCTCTCTCCCGTTCGAGCCCAACGGGTCGAACGGGCCCTTGACTCGCGCCCTGATCGGGGGCGCCCAACCAAACCATGGTTGGTGGGCCCCTGTGACCCGCACTATATAAACAGAGGTGGGGGCCGGGGCGCTCGGAACGAGGTTAATCGTTGCCACAATCCCCACCTACAATCCCTACCGATCTAGGGTTAGCGCGGTGCTCACGGGAAGCTCCACCACCTCGCCCACTCTCCGCCATCGCCGTGCGCCCCAGCACCACGATGGCCTCCGGCTCGAGTTCATCCACTGCCGGAGAAGGTAGGTTCAGCGGATCTACTAGCCTACTCCGATCTAAAGAACTATCAAGTTTATCTCAAGGATCTGTGACTGAAACTGGCTCGGACAAACACACAAACACCTTGTGTGCAAAAAATAACTGAGAACATCCACAAACACGTGTGCTTCTGAAGTTGAGGTGGAGGGCAGTGTAGAGGGGGCGCAGTGGTCGCGGGCAAGTGCAGCGACGACCGGCTGGCGGTGGCTCTGGTCGAGCAGCGAGCACGAGCCCTCCCGGGCGGCGTATAGCGAGGAGGTCGGGCATGCGAAGGAAAGGAGGAGATGAAGCAGACTGGTGGTGCAGGAAGCTTCGAACACCTCCGCCGGGCATCGGCCGGCGGCCGGCGCGGCGCCGGACCGGCTGGCGGTGGCTCTGGTCAAGCGGCGAGCGCGAGCCCTCCCGGGCGCGAGGAGCTCGGGCGCGCGACGGAAAGGAGGAGATGAGGCATACCGGTGGTGTAGTGTGCTCCGATCACCGGCATCGGCCATCGGCCGGCGCGGCACCGAACGTCGCACAGGTCGTGCGCCTCCTAGCGGCTGGGATCGGGAGGAGAGGGAGAGAGGAGAGCCCGTGGTCGTGTCTGTTCCTGGGGTTTTTACAAAACCTGGACGAAACATTTTCTCACATTAGAAAAAGACTGCGGGTTCAATAAAAAAAGTCCGTGACGGTCAACCTGATGGAAGCAATTTGTGCTTTATTAGTAGGTAAAGAAATAAAGATAAAGATTTATGTTTTGTATTTTCTGCAATTGGTTTTGATTTGATTTAAATACCAGATCATTTCATAAACTTCTGAAAATTATTATGTGGCCTGTTAAAAAGTATTCAAGGCCACTTACAAACTTTCAGAGTTATTGGAGTTCTATTTAATATATAACAAATATAAATCCAATGCAAATAATTATTGAATTGACTCAAATGTCCAAAATAAATATTTCTATGATTCCAAAAATATCGGTTTGAGTTTTACTTCTTGCCATTATTTTCAGAGATTAACAGGAACATTTTCTTGGGCTTATTTGAAGAAATTTTTAACTTGCTCAATTTTTAAAGATTTCTGAGGCTGTGGAAATCTTCCTCATTTCAAATTTCTTCAATTTAAACATGATGCAACAACCAAGCTTGTCCAAGGGCAGGGTAAAGCTAGGGATGTGACAGATTAGCACTCCGATAGAAAAGTATGGAATCAACAATTCACATTGAAGCAACTCGAATACCACAGCTCAAAACAAAACAAAGGATTGGCTTGCAGAATAGCCAGAACAAACATATGATAGACCCCATATCGTATCATGTGTCTGTTGGAAAGATATCCTACGTGATAATTGAATTCCCACCTAAGAACTCCTGAAACTTTATGGTTATGCAATCTTGTGTTGGGGATACAGGGAGGCACAAATATCTCACACAACTAACAAATCCTACACTCCAACTGTATCCATCCGTCAACACATAACCAAGAAAAACCTCAGAAATCATGTACCTCAGACCTTCGAAAACATCCGATATACTAGATGTGGCGATACATCTGATCACTCTCCCCAGTACTGGGTGTCGTCAAACTACTCTCACCACAAAGAGTATAGGAGCGTTTTCGATGTCAGCATCCTCTGGTATTCGAAACTGAAATGATAAGCACTGTGACAAAAACACCTTGGAGCTCAACTCCCCGGGACACTGCCACAACCCCTAAATGACAGGAGGCAACAAGACAAAATTCCCATCACAATGATATCGCAACGATCCAACAATACCCGAATTCCTACTCTCTGATATAGCTAGACTCAAAATAGTTTTTTTCTAGACTCAACAACGTCAGCGGTTCGATCAATCAAGGGGGCTCCTGCGTTCGGTGAGGCTCTTATACCAACTTCTAGCGCCCAAGATGCGGTTCTATCACAATCACGTGATGAATTCATGATTGGGGCATAATCGCATTTTGAGCGCATAGCAAGGTGGATATCATTACAACATACCATGTACTGAACATATGAGAATACAAGATAAAGGCTTACACTCGCCACAAGCTACAACATGAATACAACAGTTCATCAATACATAGCAATCATCATAAAGAAGAGTAGGATTCAACTACGGATGGAATCAAACGAACAAGAAGAACGACATCCACCCTGCTAATCCCAGGCTCCCCGACCCGGAACCTATCTCTTGATTGAAGAAGGACTCCAAAAAGCAATCAAGCATCGCTCTCACGTCGGGTCATCGCATTACCTGTACCTGCAACTATTGTTGTAGTAAACTGTGAGACACGAGGACTCAGCAATCCCATTACCATGGGTATCAAGACTAGCAAAGCTTAATGGGTAGGAAAGGGGAAGTGGTGAGGTTGCAGCAAGCGGCTAAGCAATGTATAGTGGCTAACTTACGAGTACAAGAATAAGATAAGAAACTACGCAACGGCCGCAAACTAGTAATGATCAAGAAGTGATCCTGGACTACTTACGGTCAAACATAACCCCACTGTGTTCTCTTCTCGACTCATTGGAAAAGAGACCGTCACAGTTATGCACGCGGTTGGTGTATTTTATATTGAGTTTAGTTCAAGTCCACTACAACCGGATATTAACAAATTCCCACCTGCCACATAACCGCGGGCACAACTCTCAAAAGTTTAAACCTTGCACGGGTGTCCCAACTTAGCCCATGACAAGCTCACGATCCACGGAGAGAATCCTCCATCGCGGGACCCTCCGATCAGACTCAGAAGCCCGGTGCACAAGACATTTCGACAATGGTAAAACAAGTCCAGCAAGACCTCCGGACGTGTCGACACCCTGATAGTAGCCGCGCGTATCTCATCTCAGGCCGCGATAAATGAGCGATGCGTACATGTGCCAAAATAACCCAGGTTGCCCTGGGGCGGCCCCGCACAGTGCTCTAGTTTGGACCAACACTCATGAGGAGCATTGGCCCGGGGGTTGATTAAGAATCCTCGGGTGCTAGCCGGTCCCTATGCAAGTTTTAGTTGTTATTAGACAAATGGTAAAACCAACGTTGGGCCTTGCTGGAAGAGTTTTATTCAAAGCAAACTGTCAAGAGGGGCCCATAAACCCTCATCGTGTTAGGGACGCAAAATCAAGGAACATAACACTGGTATGACGGAAACTAGGGCGGCAAGAGTGGAACAAAACACCAGGCAAAAGGCCGAGCCTTCCACCCTTTACCAAGTATATATATGCACTAATTAAATAAAAGATATTGTGATATCCCATGATATCCATGTCTCAACATGGAACAACCTGCAACTGCACCTGCAACTAGCAATGCTATAAGAGGGGCTGAGCAAAGCGGTAACATAGCCAAACAACGATTTGCTAGGATGATGAAAAAGGTTAGGGGCTATCATGGCAATTTGGGAGGCTTGATAAACAAGTGGTAGGTAGCGCGACATAGCGATAGCATCGAGACAACTAGCATAGCAAAGATAGTAGTGATATCCAAGGTGACGATCATCTTGCCTGAAATCCCACTAGGAAGAAGACCGAATCATGAAGAAAACGAACCAACGTAGTCGAACGGATCCTCACAATCGCAACGTAACCGGAACTATCAAGGAGAAGCGCATCCGGAAAGAAGCAAACATCATGGTAAACAACCATCACATAAACACAGCATGATGCACAATCAAGTATGATGCATGTCAGATTTAATAAGCATGGCATGGCAAAAGTGCAACAAACAATACTACAAATTAAGTGGAGCTCAATATGCAACGAGTTGCATGATGACAAAACACCACATGACTTATTTAGTTCTCTCTCGGTTGTTTACCCATCAATATTAAATGTTGTTTAACATGGCAAGAGGTGAGGCATAAGTAAACTACACATTTTAGGCAATTTAAATGAGGCCAGAAATAACAAACAACAATTCTGGAAAATCCCCATATGCAAAATTTGAATTTAATGCAAACAACAATTTTAAACATTTTGAATGTTGTTATCATGATGCGGATGACATATGCAAGTTTTATGCAATTTTATGAAAATATTGACATGAGCATGTTATGAAGCATTTATCACCATGGAAACGGCAGCGAAAATGGTGCCACTTCAACATTTCGATGACCCGACAACTCATCGAGATGTCGGTGCAAACGAAAGTGTGGATGTGCGGAACAAGCTAGAGATGGTGGAGTGATCCCGGGTACTGGGTTCCCACGGGTCGACGGCATGGCAAACGATGAGGAACATGCAAGCGATACATCATGCGCAGTGAGCAACAAATACATGCAACCATCTCATAAATCATATGCATACGGTCCACGGGTGGTCGTCTCGGCGTTATACCTTCGAAGCGTGCATTTTCAGGGCAGAACGAGTTCAATGCCGTGTAGATGGAAGTAGACGTTCTCTTGATGGTAATGGAAGTAGTGGTACACGTCTCGGAGAGGGACTTGATGCATTTGATGTTTCCGGGGGCGACGGTAATTGTACACGGGTCGAGGTACTTGGCGTTCTTCGCGAGTCCGGAGACGTGGTGGAGGTACTTGATGCATCACCATGTAGTCGAACTTGAGGGTCGTCGATGTCGTGGTACTTGGGGTCTGTGGACTTGCCGATCTCGGTTTTTGTGACGGCAGTGGAACAAGGTCGTCGTGGAACTTGCGTTCTGGTCATGTAGTCGTACTAGGCATAGGTGGTCTTCGAGGGACTTGGCGTGTCCAAAACGTAGCAAAACAAAGATCCCGGTTGCGGTCGTGTATTTGAACTTGGTGGACATCCGATTCTCGCGGGGATCTTGTCAGTGCTGGGGACTTGGAGCTGCGGTCTTGGCATGCAGTGAACAACAACGCGTGCATGACAACAGAAAATGAAGCAGGGTTGGCCGGTGGTGCGGTACGACGCCGGGGTCGTGGTGGTCTAGCAAGGAGCCACCCAACGGCCTCGAGGTGCTATAGATGGCCGACCATGGCAAGCAGGAGGCGGGCCGCTCGGCTGGAAGATGTAGAGGTGCCGGAGGTGACGTGCTCCTGGTCGAGCAGAGGGCTCGGGCGATGAGGTGTTGAAGGTCGGCGGGAGACGAGGGAGACGACAGAGCCGTGTCGTGCGCGGGATCACGCGGGGAGGCTGGAGTTCGGGCGGCAGCTGCGGGGCGAAGCAGAGATGGAGCCAGGCGGGTCAGAGCTTGAGGCGTGGGCGAGGCAGCGACGCCATGGATGAAGGAAGCAGGAGCTCGGGCATGATGCAGGCGGCTGCGTAGATGACATGGGGACGGCCGGGTGAGAGGCGAGGCAGAGCAGCGGATCCTGGTGGCCGACGTCGCCGGATCTCGCGGATGGTGGCAAAGGTGGCAGCTCACGGAGGAGGCCGAGCACTGTGGGCGCGCGTGATGGTGGCGATGCCGTTGGCGGCGGCATGGGTCGCCGGCTGGAAGAGGTGGTGCAGCGGGGGCAACGGGGATGGCCGGAGGAGATGAGCTCGCCGGCCAGAATGACGACACGACGACAGAGGAAGGGGTGGCCGGAGGCGCGACCGGTCGTCGGGCAGCGGCGCGCTGGAGGAGCCCGCAGGGCTACAGGAGATCGGGCGAGGCACATGCGCGATGATCTGCTCCTCTCTGCGTGTGGCGGCGCAGGAGCAGGACGAAGAGGAGAGGGTGGAGATTTTTTTGAACCGGGCATTAACCCCTTTCCATTGCAATGAACGAAAATACAACAGTTCCAGACACAAGTTCAAGGAGGAGGGAAAGGGGAAAAGCGAGTTCAAGCACTGCCAGGAAACCCACCACATTCGACCGACATCGTGACGAATGCCATGAGGCAAAAACCTGAACATCACAAATTTAAGAGGTCTAACTAGCTATTACAGAACCGCCACTCGGGGCCAAACTGATACCAACAAGTCCAAAAGACATCCTACTGAACTGACTAAGCCAGAGAACTCCGAGCTTCGAAACGCAGCACCAGAAGCTTCACTCTCCGGTGATGGGTTGCCTGGCAGCATCACATAGCTTCATCATTTGCATGGTACCCGCCCTGATCTGCTCTGCGCCTGTGCGTAGCTTCTTAGCGTCCTCCCCTTGCTGCAGACCTGTCCAGTAAAGCAAGAAAGAACACATGGAATAAAACAATTTCAAAAGGAGTTTTAATCATCTTCTTCTCAAAAGTGGCTCGATTACGAGCCAGCCAGATAGCCCAACAGGCAGCTGCCAGGCCCACCGTATAAAACCTATCCCCCCAGGGAGAAAAGTATGGCACCATGCATAAAACTGCCACTAACTATTGGGACATCGATCAGTACCCAACACGATCCCAATCGATCTCCACAGGCATCTAGCCACAGGGCAGGTGAAAAAAAGATGCTGCGAACTGATGAGGACATGGCTACCACAGTTACACCCATATCCCCTGTTGTTTTACCTCTTGGAACAATTGCTACAACCCGCATATGCCAGTTAAATTATCAGGTACTTTCGTTTCTTGGTAATGTTTGTAGTGTTCATGAGAATATGATGCTGCCTAACTTAGATACATTTGTGTTGCTTGCAATTGAAGGGCCTAGCACAGGCAAGAAGGATGAACATTGGAGCATGATCAAGTACGGAGATGACGGTGCGTGTGAAGAGAACAAGAACGGAGGTTATAGTGGAGATTTCCGGACTTTGAAGCCACCATGATGACAAACAAGAAGATGGACGAAATATACAAGATGGCCTTTCATAAATTTCGTCCATAGCTTATTATTAGTGTTGCGCCACCTTATTTTGGGCCAGGCCCATGTAATCTATTTTTAGAGTCCGTTTTGTAGGGGAAACGACTTAGGAGGTGTTTTAGTCCCACCTTGCCAAGGATGGACGACACCCCCTCTCTTTTCCCTATAAATAATAGCCCTTAAGGCACCGTTTAGACTTGGGTTTTATTTAGTTAAAAGTTAGCCATCGTTGCAACTTCGTGTACTTCGTTTGTGTCCAACGACCAGACCAAGACCGCTTATGAAACCCCACTTTCATCAATACTTCATATATACTCGCAATATTCAGATTGCTTTATCATATTATTGCTTGTTCTTCGATTGCATGCAGGAATAGACCTTCGTGGTCAGGCTGATCGTGCTTCCAGCATCGTCAGTAACCTCTCGGAGTTGGTTTAGCGATTGATAAGGCGAAACGTCGTGCACGTTTGTAGTTGGATCGTCAAAGTCGACTCCACCAAATCGATATTTATCATCTCATCGAAAGATCGGGACACCCTCGCCTCTATCAAGTGGTATCAGTTTTCAGGTTGCTCGGTGAGATTTTCCAGTTTTTCATAGTTAGATTGCATCTGTTCTTCATACCTATAGTCCAAGAAAAAACCACAAAAAAAAGTTAGATTAGTTCATCATATCCTAGACAGTCTGAGCCTTTTCGCCATTGCCACTTAGTTTTTGCATTGTTGAATTTTCGGTTGCATCGTGTGTCGAGTTGCTGGTTTTAGTGTCTAGTCTTTTAGAGTTTCGAGTTCTAGTCACGTTTTGTTCACGCCACATCCGTATACACCATCATCCACTTCATTGTCATATTCCGTTGCCACTTATTTTGTTCGTCGCCGTCACCACCATTCATCCATTGTTGTCACAAGTCACGATCTTTTTGATGTGTTTGGCAATCATCTCTTCACCGTTCATTGCGGCCTGATCCATCTTGGAGAGGGAAAAAAAAATTTGTGAAAAAGAGAGAAGAAGTCCAAGTTCGGTTTGGTCTGATCCGTACTAGTACATCTGTTCCATAAAATCAGCACCACGTTGTTTGTTTGGAAAGACTAGTTGCCAGGTTGGGATTTGAAGAGAGAATAAGAATAAAAAAATTCCCGATCGGTTGTGCATGCATATTTGGAAGTTGAGATCGCAGTAGAAAAAGAGAAATAACAAAAAAGGAAGGGGGGAGTCGAGTACGCTTTGGAGAGAGAGCAGCTCGTCCTTTGCACGTAGGTTGATCCCAAAAAAAGTGAAAGAAATACTTGGGAAGAAAGAAAGAAAGAGGAAAAGGTGACATGGTGTGCTTTAGTTGGAAGGTTTGGATTGGTGCATAAAAAAAAGCAGAAAAAGTTCAAGTGTGGTGCGTCCAAAGGAGAAGGGCATTAAATCTGATTGCTTCGTTTTCCCAAAAATCTGCTGTTATTCGCCACAACAGGAAACTAGTCTGTTTGGAAAGTTTGACGGACGGAAAAGAAACATACTACTCCCACCTTAGTTTGGAAAGAAGTAGAGGAGGAAAGAGATCCCTTGTATTGTTTGGAAAGAAGTAGACAATTTAGGGAGCGAGATCAGATCTGGTGGGATTTGGGGAGTGATCCTCCCACCTTAGTTGTTTGGATTTGGAAGGAAATCAAAGCGATTGAAAAAAGGCAATTCTGACCGGCCAAGAAAAAAAAACAGAATAAGGAAAGAAGTAAAGTAAAAGGAAAGTGCCAATCCGATTGGTTGGTGGCTGATTTTGTGTCCTTGTGTGGCACGTTTGTTGCTAAAAAAAGAGAGAGCAGATTGCATTACGGGAGGGGTGGAGATTGCAGCAAGGAAAGAAAAGAGAGGTGTCCAGATTCGTTTGTTTCTCTTGAAAAAAAACAATCGGTTGGTGGTTTCCAATTTCTGGCAGTTTTCTTGGCGAAAACAAAAGAACAAAAGGAGGACATGGTATTACTTGAAAAGTTTCCTGGTTTGTTAAGCAAGAGAAAAGAATCGCCAAAAAAAAGGACAGGAAAATCCAGAGTTGATCTGTTTTCAAGGTTGGAAGGACATTTGTGTTTGTTGCCTACGTAAGTTGGTTCAGATCTTTTCGTTTTGAAAAAAAAACAGTGTTCCTTGTGATGTGGACTACTACTCCTAGTACGTAGTAGTACTTTGGCTGTTGTAAAAAAAAGAAAAAAAAGAGGTTGCTTCACTTGGTTGGATTTCTTTAGAGAATTGATAAAAGAAAAAGTGAAAGGAGGTTTGTACCACGTGTCTTGTTGCTGTAAAAAAGAAAGAGTGTGGTTGAAAGAACAATACAGGTGGTGTTCGCCGTCTGTGTCTTAGGCTCGCGTCTCTAGTACAGTCTAGTTTAGGACCAGCACTCGGCCTATTTTCATCTTGCATTCATTAACGTGGTTGTAGCATATTTTTCCCACATATATAAAGCCAACCCAGCTCCACATATTTCTACATCGTGCATACATACGTTCACCTGACAATCGCATTACCCAACTCTTGGAGTTATTTGACACCGCTGGTTGCCGGTCACCACCTGCTGCATGGTAAGAACTTGTAAGACTTTGATTTGCTATACTGTGAGCGTTTTATCATCATTTCCCAGTAGTTCATAAGAACATTATTTTTGGATTTTATTTCTTGTTTCTACTAATCATGACAGGATCTAGAGTCAATTCATGGGGTTTGTCAATCGTGGGAGACGTGCCATCACCTATGCAAATACCACAACCGTCACAAGAGGTGCACAAACATCCAAATGCACATGATCAGGTTACTGTTTCTATACCACCATTTAATGACCGTTTTAGACCTGCTTTATATATTGAATGGGAGTTTGACATAAATAATACAATTGCTTCCAATAATTTTGATGAACGTAAAAAAGTTAAGGTTGCGGTTGGTTCTTTCACTGGTTATGCTATAGTTTGGTGGAGTAAATATTGTCGGTTACACCCTAATGATATACCTACTACTTGGGATGATTTGAAACTTGCCATGCGACATACATTTGTCCCTGCTTATTATACTCGTGACATGATTAAAAAGTTGCAACATTTAAAACAAGGTAGTGACACTATAACAAAATATTATGATGATTTACAAACTACCTTGTTGCATTCCTCTTTAGAAGAAACTGGAGATGATTTTATGGATAGATTTTGGGGAGGATTAAACCGTGACATTCAGGAGATACTAATTCATGAACAGTGTTATCCTATGGATCGTTTGTTTCGTCTTGCTTGCAAAGATGAACATGAGATAACAAGATGTGTTGCCCAGAAGACAAACAAGCGGAAGGTGCAAATCCCAAGAGTTGCGACGGTTGTTCCTTCCACCACTGCGCCTACTATGACAACAACATCCATTGTTGTGAGCACTACATCACCTCCACCACGTGACCTGTCGCCACCTAGAGTGCCTACATCATCTGAGTTAACCATAATAGGTAATGACAAAGGTATTAATCTTCCACCTCCACATGAGTATGATGAATGCCTTGTTAATTTAAATGCACCATGCGATGAGCTACACACTACTTTGATCACACCGGCAATGTTAGAGGACTATGTTGATGATTTGACTTTGCCATGTGATCAAACAATTTTGAGTGAACCCATTGAATTAACTACTGATGCGAGAGAACCACGTGAATCAGGGAATAAATCAGATTTGGATCAAGTATGTTTGAAAGTAATTGTGCCAGTGTTTAATCATTTTGATATGACCTCTAATCTTGGTAATGGTTCGTCAAGTTTGGGATGGTTTAATGATGAGCATTGTCAATCTTTTGATATGAATAAGAGCCTCACTTATATGCACAAACCGAGTTGCAATATTTTCATGCTTTTGACTTCTTGTGATAATTTTTTGGCTATATATGTCACGAGTTTTGAAGGGTGCTCTTATATAACTGTGTCACATGTGCCACAACTGAGATCGGTAAAAATGGATGACATATACATATACAATGTGTACACCTTGTCTCTTTTGTTAGCTACATTTCAGATTAAGCAACGCCGAGGACAGCTTTGTTTTCAAGAAGGGGAGGATGATGAGGACATGGCTACCACAGTTACACCCATATCCCCTGTTGTTTTACCTCTTGGAACAATTGCTACAACCCGCATATGCCAGTTAAATTATCAGGTACTTTCGTTTCTTGGTAATGTTTGTAGTGTTCATGAGAATATGATGTTGCCTAACTTAGATACATTTGTGTTGCTTGCAATTGAAGGGCCTAGCACAGGCAAGAAGGATGAACATTGGAGCATGATCAAGTACGGAGATGACGGTGCGTGCGAAGAGAACAAGAACGGAGGTTCTAGTGGAGATTTCCGGACTTTGAAGCCACCATGATGACAAACAAGAAGATGGACGAAATATACAAGATGGCCTTTCATAAATTTCGTCCATAGCTTATTATTGGTGTTGCGCCACCTTATTTTGGGCCAGGCCCATGTAATCTATTTTTAGAGTCCGTTTTGTAGGGGAAACGACTTAGGAGGTGTTTTAGTCCCACCTTGCCAAGGGTGGACTAAACCCCCTCTCTTTTCCCTATAAATATAGCCCTTAAGGCACCGTTTAGACTTGGGTTTTATTTAGTTAAAAGTTAGCCATCGTTGCAACTTCGTGTACTTCGTTTGTGTCCGACGACCAGGCCAAGACCGCTTACGAAACCCCACTTTCATCAATACTTCATATATACTCGCAATATTCAGATTGCTTTATCACATTCTTGCTTGTTCTTCGATTGCTTGCAGGAATAGACCTTCGTGGTCAGGCTGATTGTGCTTTCAGCATCGTCAGTAACCTCTCGGAGTTGGTTTAGCGATTGCTAAGGCGAAACGTCGTGCACGTTTGTAGTCGGATCGTCAAAGTCGACTCCACCAAATCGATAGTTATCATCTCATCGAAAGATCGGGACACCCTCGCCTCTCTCACGAACTCTCAACCTCATTGCAGAAGGAACAACAAGGGTTACCAGGCCATTTTCTAGTGCGCATTACCTGTCGAGTAAGCACAGCGTCTTGCGACAATTGCCAAAGGAAGATTTTGATTTTGAGAGGTATCTTGGCTCTCCAAATTCATCTGTAATGGCACCCACTAATAGACCTCTCCAGCCATCTGTACACCGATTTAGTCAAAAATTTGCCACTTTGATTAAGCCCCCAGGAAACCCAGTCACTATCACTAGTCAGCGTTAAACTACCGACCATGGCACGAATCATCTTCCATTGGTCAGATAGCTCAGCATTAAGCCCTCGTCTGAAAAAATTGTTAGTGTCCACATCATGCACTTTATTCACCGTGCATTCAGGGTCATTGCATATCAAGAAAAGATGTGGGAATTTCTCCCGAAACGGGGGAAGCCCATTGATGGGATCCACCCACACCCGGGCAATATTTCCAGACTCAATATTAACTTTTCTCCCCACCATATAATCCTCTTTCACCTTTAAGAGGGCTTTCCAGCATGGTGAATCAGAGAATCTGACTTTAACCTCAGCAACAGTTTTGTTTACAAGGTATCTAGCTCGCACAATATCCTGCCATAATCCACTTTGGGTCTCCAATTTCCACCACCATTTCACCATTAAGCTAATATTTTGCTTTCTAAGGTCTTTAACCCCCAGACCTCCTTTGTCTTTGGATCTACAGATCCTGTTCCACCTGACAAGGTGATATCTTTTTTTCTTATTACACCCTTGCCAGAAAAATCTACGTCTATGTTTATCCAGCTTTTCAATGAATGTTTTATTCATGAGCCACATAGACATGTGAAAAATGGATAGCTGAGTAAGGACCGAGTCAAGTAATGTTAGCCTACCTCCCATGGATGCGGCATTGCCGATCCAGGCTTCAAACCTCTTTAGGTATTTAACCACAATGAACTCCCAATCAGAGTTGCGTAAGTTTGTGTAACTCACAGGCATCCCTAGGTACTTAATAGGGAAGCTCCCAATATCACAATTAAACAACTCAGCATATTCTTTAACAACAGAGTCATCCCCACCCACAGTAAGAATTTCACTTTTTTGGAAATTCACCTTAAGGCCAGACATCATTTCAAAAATATAAAGAAGCAACTTCAGGTTGACCGCTTTTTCTATGTCATGTCCCAAGCAGATTATAGTGTCATCCGCATATTGTAACACCGCAACCCCATCCTGAATCCGATCGGAAGCTAATCCCGTGATCAGTTTGTTTTTCTGGGCATTTTTAATCATTTTGGTCAGGCACTCCACAGCAAGGTTAAACAAGAATGGAGAGTGTGGGTCACCCTGCCGCACCCCCTTAGCACTGTGGAAGTAGGGGCCCACACAGTTGTTTAGTTTGATGCTGACTGTGCCATTATAAAGAATTTGTTTAACCCAGCTGCACCAGGTTTCATTAAAACCACGCAGCTTATGGCATTCTAGGAGAAAATCCCAGTTAACTTTGTCATATGCTTTTTCAAAGTCAAGTTTCAACACTATGCCCACCCTCTTTTTAACATGAGTATAGTTTAGGATTTCATGCAAAGATAACACACCATCCATAATATTTCTCCCTTTAACAAACGCATTCTGAGTAGGACTGATCAACTTATCAGCATACACCTCCACCCTATGGTCCATTACCTTTGTAAAGAGCTTATATGGGCATCTCAGGAGACAAATTGGTCTGGACTGTTGGATTTTGTCCGCTCCAGATACTTTGGGCAGTAAAGTGATCACCCCATTATTAAGACTTTGTACATCAAGCGTCCCATTATGAAAGTGCCTAAACAGGGACATGATATCATCCTTCACTATCTCCCAGCATATCTGATAAAATTCAACTGGTATATTATCTGGCCCAGGTGCTCTATTGGTGGCCATGGAGAAGAGAGCTTCTCTAACTTCAGTTTCAGTGAACTCCCGACACAATTCTCTATTATCGTCCTCATTCAACTTTTTGTCATCAGACCAAGTATCAGGGTCCAAATGAAATTGATTGCCCCGAGCTGGGCCGAAAAGTTCTTTATAGAAATTAGTTGCATGGGCAATCAGGTTATCTGTGCCCTCTATCTCCACCTCACTAGCTTTAAGAGAGTATAGTATTTCTGCGTTTATTCCCATTAGCAATCTTGTGAAAATAGTCCGTATTAAGATCACCCTTAAGCAACCATCGCTCATGTGATTGTTGAAGCCAGTAAATCTCTTCATTCACCAAAATCTCATGGAGCTCGAAGCTAATATCAATTTTCCTACTGTACAACTCCGGGGTAAGGGGCCCATCCTCCTGAAGTTCTTCCAGTATGGCTAATTCTAGCCTAAGCTCCTCTTTCAATCTCTTATTATGGACGAACTTGTCCAAACCCCACCCCTTAAAATAGGTTTTGAATCTCTTCAGCTTAATATTCAGGACATCAATGGGGTCTTTAGAGAAGACACCTCGAGCCCAAATTTTACTAACTAAAGGCAGGAAGCGCTCGTCCTTGATCCAAGAGAGATCAAAACAAAATTCACGGGGTTTGGGAGCCTCACGTCCCTCTTCCCCAGTACTAAGCAGCAAGGGATTATGATCCAAAATCTCTCGAACCAACTTCCTAATAGAGACCAGGGGAAACAAGTCCTCCCACTCCTCAGACATCAAGACACGGTCCAACTTTTCCAACGTAGGGTGTGTTTGATTGTTCGTCCAAGTATACTTGCCCCCACTAATATGAATCTCTCTAAGAGCTAGGGTGTTGATAATAGAATTAAACAGGTCCGTGGATTTATGGCTAGTCATCTTTTTATTTTTCTCACCAGGGTGCCTGAGAATGTTAAAATCCCCGCCAACAATATAAGGGATCTGCATGCCATTACACATATTAGCAAGCTCCAGCAAGAATTCTTCTTTATGTTCTTCATGTGCAGAGCCATAAACTACCAACAACCCCCAATTAGTTTTTTCTTCTTATCAAAGACAACCACCTGCAGGATGTACTTGCCTTTGTTACAGGTGACCACCTCCAAAGTGTCTTGCCTAAGTCCACACATGATACCTCCAGACTTGCCCTCAGAAGGAACCCAGATCCATTTGAATAGGTTAAAGGGGTCAATTCTCCTCAAGCATTTAGAGGAGAAATCTTTTTTCGTGGTCTCTTGTAGACCCAGGAAATCTAGGGAATGGTCACTAATAAGATCAGAGAGGCAGGTGGCCATCCCTTTCTTGCCCACCCCTCTGCAGTTCCAGATGAGCCCTCTCATCTGGAACGTTTTTTTATTAATTTTGGTCTTAGTAGCCCTACTAGGAGGCGCAGCAGGGCTACAACTCACCACCCCTGTATCCGAAACTTTTTTCTGGCTTCTAGTCATAGGTCTAGAAAGCTTGACAGTAGGTTTCTTAGGTGTTTTCTTTTTGGGTTTACCAGATGCATCTTATCATGGACGACCTCATCCTGGTCCAGCCAGGTAAGGTTCACAGGAGCCATCTTCCCCATCCCATTAGTCACAAAAATGTCATCCTCACAACTCTGATCTAAATTAACAGTGTTCTCTTTCTCTTCTAAATTCTTTCTAACTTGCTCAAGATCTCTCAGCACGTCAATACAAGCAAAGTCATTATCAGGAATAGCAACTCCCATATCAGATATCCTACTAATTAATTCAGCATCAGATAAGACGGCAAAAGAATTCTTATGAGCATTATGAGAGTTACCTTCCAAGTTTTTCTTGCTTGCTAACTTCTCAGCTTTTGCCATCACATGTTCCTGCATCCCCCGAACATTACGCTTGCTGAGTCTGGGCAAATCTTCAAGAGCTAGTAGAGGAGTGAGAATCATTTCATCACTGCAATCAGAGGGAGGGAGTTGTACCACATAGTCCTTCGAGATCTTCATCTCAGGATCCACCTCACCTTCCAGTTCCATGACCTGAGAAGAGTGCATTACAACCTCTGCATATGATAAAATGGACTGAGTAACAGGAACTGTAGTCACCTGCACGTTTTGCATTGAGGTGCCATGCTCAACAGGAGCATGCCCCACAGTAGTGGTCGCAGGAACCAGCCAGCCAGAGGTATCCTGTTGTTCTTTTTGTCCAAATTCCTCATGGTCCCCGACCATGGATTCAATTAGCAGAGAGTTGTCATCACTCTCAGAAGATGACGACTCCTCATTCTCCTGTGGTAGCATACGACAGGTTTTGCCACCACGGAATGAGGTGCGAAGCTTTTCAAAGACATAAGCATCAAGCTGTCCATCAGCCAGATCATGATCAGTCCGCTTGCGTTTTGGTGTTTGATCAGTTCTGTTCACATTATCAACCTGTACAGTAGCCTCATTGTCTTCCTCCACAGGATTTCTCACCAGCACCTCTTCCACCTCATAGGTGAATTTGTAAAAACGTCCCCCAACATTCCCTTAGCTGAGGCAGGAAGCTGATCTACAAATCTACAACCAATTTTAGCTCTAACTAAGGTTGGACGGTTTAACGTAGCCAAGTCAACTTCCAGAGTGACTCCAACCAGACCACCAACGTAAGCAACAGTTTTATCATTACGTTTGTTTAGAGGAATTTTCCCAATCCTAACCCAAGCTACTTCAAGTAGCCCCTCAGCATCCACATCTTCAGACCAGGGGGAGAACTTAACACTCACACCACATTTTTTGAGCTTAATGAATTCTACGAACAGCGCACGATCCACCTCCCTTGGGTTAGGCATTCTCATGACAAATTTCTGCGGGGCAAAGAACCTAGAAGAGCAGCGCCAACCCTGCCCCACATACACACTCAGCTCATGTTCAATATCCTTAGTCGAAGCAGAGTCCTCTATGATAGTAACAATGATATTGTAAATTCGCTCTCTAGGCTGTCTCTCAATATTTGTATCAGGGACGAAATGAAACCCTTGCCCCTTAGATTGAAAATCACACATAACAGGAAGACACTCCCACGGGATGAATTCTTTGTAGATAATATACAAATGCCCATTTTTCTTGCATCGCTCGCAGACCGCTTGAGGGCAACTCACAGTAAAGTGGCCAGCCAGATGATAGATCTGACAAACACCAAGGTGAGGAACGATGTTACCAGCAATTGCAGGGGGAGCACCAACTCGGGGAGGCATGTTCTTGTCGGCGATTTGGTCCATCTTGTCGTCGTTCAGGCGAGTAGGAGCGGCATGTGCACCCCTGGGAGAAGCCTCTCCCCTGGGGTCAGTCATGCCATGCTCAACATCCCCCCAGTGATCACGACGGGGGGATCGAGCCTGCCCACCGCCGCCTCATCCCACTTTTCGAAGCCCGAATCGCCGGATCCAGACGCCTTCGTCGAGGAAGACTCACCCGCGCCCGTCCCCGTCTTGCGCTTCCACACGTTGGAGTCGCGGCCGCGGCCACGGCCGCCGCCGCGGTCGAAACGACCAGCCCCACGGCCATGACGACCCACGCCAAAGCCATCCCCTCTCATCACGCGTTGGTTGGAGTGGATTGGCTTGGGGTTTGGAGGATGAGATGTGGAACCAGCTACTTGCGCAAACGATCTACGATCACCATGGATCTTCCCCTCCCACCAAGAAAAAGTTTGAGGAACCCTAGATCTGCTCTCACGCGGCGCGTCCCAGAAATGGGAGAGGCACTCGTCGAGATCCAAAATGGGGGAAGGGGGCTCGGGCGTAAGATTTATACCAGCGGCGCCATCCGGAACCCTTGCCTCGCGCGATCCATGGCGGTTGGATCCCCCCTCTACCACGTGGCGGACATCAGCCGCATGGTGGCCCGGTCCACGCCCCACAGGCCTGCCCCATCGGTCAGGGGCGGTGGACGTGGCCGTGCAACGCGCCGCACAATCTCCACGTTACCGTGCACCACATCGATCGTATCAGCCGTCCGAGGCGGTGAATCGCACCGAAAATTGGTCGCCGCGGCGATCATCAGAGCCCTGTCATGAACCCTAGCGAAGTGGCATGGGAAGGAGACAAACCCGCCTATGTCGATTGAATCCCCTTCGCGAAGAAATCTCGCATCCACCGTGACGCCTTTCTCGTCGAGCAGCACGATCCGAAGCGCATTCTTCCTGAGCCAGATCACCCCATCGGCGAAGGAGATCCGGCGCGCGGTCGCTAGGTCCACCGCAAAGAGCACCGACCACCGCTCGTTTTGGACGCCCGTATGCGTCCAGTAGCGATGACTTCGCTGAAGATTTCCTCCCTGGCGGAGTGAGATGGCCCGGCCCATGTACGCGCATCCACTGCTTGTTCTTTTTCAGCCGCTTTCTGCTGCTCTGGTTTTTCCCCTTGTCTTCTAGTTTTGTGTTTCTGGTTTTTTCTTTCTCTATTTCAGATTTGTTTTTTCTTATGATTTCTTTCTTCTGGTTTTATTTCTGTTTTTTGTGTGCATAATACAAAGAGTTCACCGTGTCTTACAAAAATGTTCATCGTATATATAAGCAAATGTTCACTGTATATTAACAAAATGTTCAGCGCATTTTAAAAATTGTTCAGCATATGTGACAAAATTGTTCTATTGTTATTTAAAAAAGTGTTCAGCATATATCACAATATTTTTCAATGTGTATTAAAGAATTGTTCAGCGTATATTTAAAATTGTTCATCATATATATAAGAAATTCCACCCGCAAAAAAATAAGAAATTTCACAATTTTTCTGAATTTAAAATCAGTTTTTGAAAAATTGTTTGTGTATTAAGGTATGTTATTTTGAAATTTGTTCATGATATGAAAATTTTGTTGACGTTTTTTTCCAAGAGATGTTGTTTTCCTTAAAAAAAGGACCTGCCGCTCTACCTACGAGTTTAAGGCCTAGTGCTTCCGTTCTATCAAACCTTGGTGTGCTAGTTGACTGGCGAGGAACGCTGCTCCCAGGCGGGACGTCGGGAGTTCGAATCCACGTTTTTTGCTTCTATTTTTCGTAACATGTTTTAATTTGCTTGACACCTGCCAATGGGCCGGCCTGTTACACTGCGCCCTTCAGCGAAAGCTCTTCTACTGAACGCACGCGTGCGTCCAATAGGAGCTCCCCGGGTAGGGGAGAGGGTTAGGGTTAGATAGGGGGGCGGGTGGGCCTTGGCTGGACCTTGGGCCAGCCGGCCTGAGGCTGCAGCTGGGCCCTCTTCTCTCCCCGCTTAATTCTTCTCTCTATTTCAAAGAAACAAAAACTTGGAAGAAATGCCGAGAGAGATTGTAGTGGAGTTTGGGCATGAAGTTAATTTTCTTAGACTCACAAAAATGAGCTTGATCCAATAAAAATGGGAAAGAACACGTGGGTGAAGTTTGAATCAAATGAGTGTGAGAAGGAAGCGGATATTTGGTAGGTCCAAAAAATGTTGAGAATTTAGGTGGAGCTTAGGAAAAAGAAAAAAAAGAATTATGGGCAAAGTTTGGGGACCAAACTTGAAATAGTATAGGCAAGGAATTTAAATGTAAATGTGTTCATGGGTGATTCCAAATTAATGGAATATTTGTAATAGCTCCCTAACTATTGGGAGGATATGTTATAAAGAGAAATCACCATGTGCATTTCCCTCGATTTAAATGGATCGAAGATCCATACAATTTATTTACGAGAAAACATTTAAGTTGGTAATGGTGACATGATGCAATGCAAAATATGCAATGATGAATGCTACAAGCAAAACAATTCGCATGAAGAAACTCGGAATACATGGAAGGCATCTGGAGCGTCGGTCTCGGGTCGTTACATGGGGTTCTAATCTGCAGGAATTGGCCGTCTCTGCAGTTGGGATAGGTCTTCGGCCGGTGGACTTGCTGTACTTTTTGCTGGAGTGGGATTTTTCTGTGGTACAGCTGGTGCTATGGCAACTAAAATCGGCATACCTTTTGCTGGAGTGCAGGTCCTGTGTGGTGGGCTAGTGGTGTGGCCAGTGAAGTATGGGTACAGTCTGCTGGAGTCGGTCATATGTTTTGTGTCACTGATTGTAGAGCCAATATATGTGGGGTGCTATCTGATTTCTCCAGCACCAACACACTTTTCAAGGACTTTGCTAGTGCTCCTTCAGGTTTGGCAATCACCCTCTTCCTTTTTGATGTCTAATGCACAAGAACATCATTTGAGTGAAAAAACATGGTATGATGACAGATGGAATATGTATTGATAATGGATGGGCATGACATCTTGAAATATATGATGAGTAAACTAAGCAGATGGCGGTGTAACAAAGTAGATGAAATGCAAGACACCTTATGCAAGATACGCGCAATCAATAAAACCTTGCCAAATTAGAACATGCACCTTGATTGGTGAACATGACAGGCCATCTGCCTTTGACTCCTCGAGGTCAGAATAGTCATTAGGATCATATTCTGAACAAGAATCTACACGTGGGGAGCGTATGAGTTTCATTGCATCCAGAATGGCACTTAATGACTTGGTGCCAATTTTGTAAGTCGTTGCAGTGTTCCACAATATTCTTCTGATGCGCAGATTCTGATATTCACTGTGATTACATATAATATCTGAGAAGCATGAAAACATAAACAGTAGTGAGATTATCTTTGTAATGCAGAGGATATTCTAATATAGGGGAGCTCTGTAAACCCTTGTGTGCTATCACTGGATTCTGATGAGAGAGCCCATGTGTGTTGTAATATGGTGCGTGCATTAATATAATCTGGCATAAGTACACAAAAAATAGGCTCTAGAAGTAAGGATAATTGGCAGATGATAGGTTCATAATATACTCTATAGAGAGTTTATTGCCAAACCATGATAACAAGAGCACACAACAACTAGGCATATTGTAGTGTACATAAAAGGGGTACACCATAACCAGGATATATAAATCGGGAAAGTGGAACTGGCAGGAAAATACGGTGTTGTATTACCGCTACTAATTGAAAGCCTATCGATCACGTACATGCCAACTCTATCAGTTGTTGACTGCAGATGTCCATGCTCCCCTTCCTGACAAGGAACATACTGTACGTACTAAATACAGAATAACAAAAGAGGAACATGTTAAAGAACGGAAGAGGAAGCATATTCTTGAGGTTCCGCTTCTTTGCATACAGTGTTGGTTGCCCACTCATGATGAATCACAGTGCCCAAAGAAATGCAATTCCATGTTGTCTCTCTGTATGTGGCCACATGCATTTGGAAAATCAAGTGGGAGCATTACCTGACCAATTAAATGTGTGTCTGTTAACTAATATCAGTATCATATCACAATTCGTATTTGAAGAAGTAAGCTTTGGACTTATGATTGGTGTGTCGTTTAGCTTCAAGAGTGGACTGCTGCTAGTGCGACACAAATCAGCTACATAGATCATAGTGTAGAGATAACGGGAAAACCGTAAGCATCACAAGTAAAATCAGCAAAGTGGAACTTGCTGGAAAATATAGGCTACTATTGCCGGTACGGCTAGAAAGGCTTCGGATACCAACTCTCTTCAACTGAAGGTGCGGTACTGTTAATATCAGTGTAACTCTCAAAGGCGACACAGCTCCTCGCATTTCCTTGCTAATCTTATAGGATTCAAGTGGACAGGCCACTACAATTTCTATTCCTATGTTTACAAAATCCTACGAATCAAAGAGGCCCGAAGAGTTGAAAGTGTCCATCACAACCGACCGTATAGACCTCTACACTGGAAATGTCCCTGCTCCTCTTCACTACAAGGAACATACTGTACTACTATCATACTCCCTCCATTCCAAAATATAAGTCTTTGTAGAGATTTCCACTATGGATCACATACCGATGTATACAGATACATTTTAGAGTGTAGATTCACTCATTTTGCTCCATATGTAGTCCACTGTGGAATCTATACAAAGACTTGTATTAGGAACGGAGAGAGTACTTATTAAAGAAGAACGGAAGAGGAACATGCTAAAGAAGAGCAACCATATTTTGGATAATAAAATGTTCGTTGCGCAGTGCCCACACATGATGAACCAGAGCGCATTAAGAATGCAACTCCCTGATGTCTCTCTATATGTGGTGCACGTGCTTTTCGAAAGTAGAAGTAGGAACATTAGCTGACCAATTAAACGTTATCTGTTTTAGTAACATCAGCATCATATTAGATTCGTATTTGAGCAACAAGTTTGGAATTATGAGTGGCACGTTGTTTATCTTGATGGATTCAGGAGCAGTGCTAAGCAGCTACGATGATGGTACTGAATATAATGGAATGTCTGCATGCAAGTCGCTTGAGTTTTGTCATTTGGGTCAGTCGACCATTTCAGGCAGTTGGATGAAGATCCTACGTCTCCTAACCCTTCTTCTTCCTCGTCTCTGATTCTTCCCATACAGAAAATTGTAAGGATCGAGAAGAAGTGTCTAGAGGGGGGGGGGTGAATAGACCCTTAGCAAAGAAAAATAGCAGTTTTTAATTTCTTTAAGTTAAGGTGGAGTTTTGGCACAAGTTTAAACATTCATAATACATTTCAAGCAAGCATGGCAAGAGTATATGAGCAGCGGAAAGTAAAGCATGCAAGTTGCAAGAAAGTAAAGGGATGGGATTGGAGTGTGCAAAACGCAATTGGAGACATGAAGATTTTTGGTGTGGTTCAGATAGGTGGTGCTATCATACATCCACGTTGATGGAGACTTCAACCCACGAAGGGTAACGGTTGCACGAGTCCACGGAGGGCTCCACCCACGAAGGCTCCATGAAGAAGCAACCTTGTCTATCCCACCATGGCCGTCGCCCATGAAGGACTTGCCTCACTTGGGTAGATGTTCACGAAGTAGGCGATCTCCTTGCCCTTACAAACTCCTTGTTTCAACTCCACAATCTTGACGGAGGCTCCCAAGTGACACCTAACCAATCTAGGAGACACCGCTCTCCAAAAGGTAATAGATGGTGTGTTGATGATGAACTCTTTGCTCTTGTGCTTCAAATGATAGTCTCCCCAACACTCAACTCTCTCTCACAGATTTGGATTTGGTGGAAAGATGATTTGAGTGGAAAGCAACTTGGGGAAGGCTAGAGATCAAGATTCTTGTGGTTGGAATGGAATATCTTGGTCTCAACACATGAGTAGGTGGTTCTCTCTCAGAAAATGTATGCTGGAAGTGTAGGCACGTTCTGATGGCTCTCTCCACGAATGAAGAGTAGGTGGAGGGGTATATATAGCCTCCACACAAAATCTAGTCGTTACACACAATTTACCAAACTCGGTGGGACTGAATCATGAAACTCGGTCGGACCGATTTAGTTCAAAATGTGAACATTAGGATTTTCGGTGGGACCGATATGATCAACTCGGTGGGACTGATGTGCTAGGGTTAGGGTAAAACCTCAACTCGGTTCGACCGATTACAAAACTCGGTGGGACCGATTTTGGTAATAAGCAAAACAGAGAGTTGGTCAAGCAGACTCGGTGGGCCCAATTGCATATCTCGATGGGATCAAAATTATTGCAACAGGTAACAGAGAGTTTGCAAGCCCATCTCGGTGAGACCGAGATCCCATCGGTGAGATCGAACTGATTAGGGTTTCTGGCAGTGGCTATGTCAAGTGAACTCGGTGGCGCCGGATAGATCAAATCGGTTGGGCCGAGTTTGACTTTTGGTTTGGGACATACGTGGAAATGAGAAAGTGGTTGAGGGCCTTTGGAGCAAATCACTAAGCACTTTGAGCAAGCAAGCCATTAAGCAACACCTCATCCCCTTTTAATAGTATTGGCTTTTCCTATGGACTCAATGTGATCTTGGATCACTAAAATGAAAATGTAGAGTCTTGAGCTTGAGCCAATCTTTGTTCTTAGCATCTTGAAAGGGTTCCACATTCTCTTGTCCACGCCACTACACTGTTGAACTCATTTGAAATATACTAGATAAAGGTATTAGTCCAACAAGAGATATGTTGACATTAATTACCAAAACCACCCAGGGAGCACTTGTGCTTTCAATCTCCCCCTTTTTGGTAATTGATGACAACATACATCAAAGCTTTAGATAAAGATATGAAGAATAACAAGTTAAGCTTTGGAAAGACATGTAACATGCATAGGCTCCCCCTACATGTATGCATCCATGTAAATATGGAATATTAGAGCATGTGAATGCATAAGCATGACATAGCAAGCAATGAGTTACATGTATCTTGGCTATGCATCAGAGCAAATGGTGTAGATACTGGAAATATACCTTCATGTTCATGAGTCCTTCTTGCAAACAATATGTACATTAGCAAGAGATCATCATGCACATGAGTGTGATGCATATACTTACCTTGTGGTCTTGAGCTGGATTTGAAAGAGATAAACCTGAGTAAACAAGGTTAGATAACACAGAAACATCTACTGAACAGAGCAAGCAGGAAACCACAAGAGTACCAAGATTGGGATGACATGTAGAGAGTGAGTACTGAGTACTCCTATTAGATATAGACATGTCCCCAAAGGTAAAGATATGCAATGAATTCAAAGATTTCATTCCTTTAGAAGTCTTTCTCCCCCTGAATTTTGTATTGGATAATGGGAGAATATAGGGAAAAGAAAATCAGAGCAAAACAAATCAGAGCACAATAATCATCAGACAAACTAACATGTCTTTCCCCTCTTAAAGACATGTGACTTCTCTCCTCTTGAATACCAAGCATCTGGGGTCTCTCTCCCTTTGATGTGATTAAGCACTCTCCCCCTTTGATGTGATTAAGCTTTGATGTGATCTCTCTCTCCCCCTTTGACATCAATTTTCAAGAAGGGATCTTCTGGAGTGTGAGTCGAATAGGTTTGGTCCTTGAGTCACATGACAAAGCAACATATAAAATGTGATGCAGGTAGAGGACAAGAATCATTGAGTGGAGCTGGAACAAATATGCAGGATGCAAATGGCAAAGTGTGTTCTCAGCATTGAAATCAGTAGCACCGAGTTATTTGCTTCGGTGGCACCGAAATGGTTCGGTTTGACCAAAATAGACAAACCGGTGTGTCCGAGTTCAACACAGAGAGAACATTTGTCATCTCAGCTCACTAGGCAGATAAGATCTCACAAAGATTTGCAAGGAATTAACTGGAAGATTTACAATGAATTGGATGTAGGGAATGCAGAAACGAATAGAGAAATTAAAGAAATCTAGATGAAGTTTTTTTTGATTAAAAGGGGAACAAATATGCAAGAGACAAATGCAAGAACACAGAGAAACACTAGAGAACTTCATCTAGAGTTGGTCGGCGACAAAGTCACCTATGTTAGAGTATATTGACTGAGGAGTCAAGTGAGAGCACTTGATCGTAGTTTATACTCATCGTTTAAGCTCAAAATGGGGTTACCATTTTTCGTTTAAGAATTTTGATGTATTCACATCTTGTTGAGCCGCTTTGACCCATGACTTGGGGTAAAGCTTCTCTAAGATGGAATAACATACCTTGGGTGGTGGTGTTGATCTTGATCATGTAGTTGAACTTGTGTGGGATGCTCAAGGTTGATGTAGCTCATCAATGAGTTGGGAGCACCACTTGTAGTTTGAGTTCATCTACCTACATTGGTTAGTTTTGTAAGGAAAAGCACTTGTGTATCTAAAATGACAATCATGAAATTTGATACCAAATGAAATTTGATATAAAGATTTTGTCAAAGGATATGTTGAAAGAGATTCATGCTTCCTTGTCTTCAACCACCATATTGTAGAGAGTTTGTGATGTAGAGATTGCTCAATATGTGAGTGATTTGCAATCTCGTAGATTTAGATTCATCCAAGTACCTACAAGGGTTAGATAGCATGCAAGGGTACAATTATATCCAAGACATATGATCATCATCATAAGAGAAATATCAAGGATTAGTCAAAGGCTCATGCCTTGCATGTATCCAAATGGAGTTTCTACTCCAAGTTTGAAGCATCAATGATGTTCAATTCACCTCTCAAATTGCAAAATACTTTCTCATCAAGCGATTTGGTGAAAATATCCGCCAATTGCTTATCGGTACGAACATGCTTAAGATCAATGTCCCCTTTGACATGATCTCGAATGAAATGATGACGAACTTCAATATGCTTAGTTCGAGAATGTTGCACGGGATTGTGAGCAATCTTAATAGCACTTTTTGTCACAAAGCAATGGAACATGTTTCACATAGATCGCATAATATTTAAGAGTTTGGGTCATCCAAAGTAATTGAGCACAGCATGAACCGACGGCAATGTATTCCGCTTCGGTGGTGGATAAGGATACCGAGTTTTGTTTCTTGGAGGAACAAGACACAAGAGATATACCAAGAAGTTGACAAGTACCCGAAGCGGACTTTCTATCAACCTTGTCACCGGCATAACCGCAGTCAGAATAGCCACCAAGATCAAACGAAGCCCTCTTAGGATACCAAATGCCAAAATTTGGTGTATGAATTAAGTATCTCACTATATCCTTTTCACATCCTTAAGATGACATTCTTTGGGGGCCGCTTGATATTGTGCACACATGCACACACTTAGCATAATATCGGGACAGGAGGCACATAGATATAACAATGAACCAATCATAGAGTTGTAAACCTTTTGGTCAACCGGTTCGCCATCCTTAGTCAAGTCAAGATGTCCACTAGTAGGCATGGGTGTATTCATACCTTTGCATTCTTGCATGTTGAACTTCTTGAATAAGTCCTTGGTATACTTTGTTTGAGAAACAAAGGTACCCTCCTTAGTTTGCTTGATTTGCAAACCAAGAAAGAACTTGAGTCACTCATCATAGACATCTCAAACTTCTCCGACATTAGCTTTCCAAACTTTTCACTAAAATGAGGGTTAGTCGAACCAAATATGATATCATCAACATAAATTTGGCACACAAATAGTTCACCATTAACCCTTTTAGTAAAAAGAGTAGAATCTATCTTTCCAATCTCAAAGCCTTTTTCAATAAGGAACTTGGTAAAGCATTTATACCATGCTCTAGGAGCTTGTTTAAGACCATAAAGAGCTTTGTGAAGTTTGTAAACACGATCGGGTTTCTTAGGATTAACAAAGCCGGGAGGTTGTTTAACATAAACTTCCTCCTCAATTTCACCATTTAGAAAAGCACTTTTAATGTCCATTTGGTACAAGGTAATATCATGGTGATTAGCATAGGCAAGTAAGATGCGGATGGACTCAAGTCTAGCAACGGGGGCATATGTCTCACCATAGTCCATACCTTCGACTTGAGTGTAGCCTTGGGCGACGAGACGTGCTTTTTTGCGAACGACTTGTCCATCTTCGTCTTGCTTGTTCCGAAACACCCATTTGGTACCGATGATGTTGTGGTTGTTGTTGGGCTTCTCGACCAATGTCCACACTTGGTTCCTCTCAAAGTTGTGAGCTCTTCATGCATGGCATTTATCCAATCTGGATCTTCCAATGCTTCTTCAACCATCATAGGTTCAATGCTAGAGATGAATGAATAATGTTCACAAAATTTTTCCAAATGAGTTTTAGATCGAGTGATTCTCCCGGTTTGGATATCGTTGAAGATTTGTTCAACGGGATGGTCTCTTGTGACTCTTGCTCTAACTCGTGAGAGCTTTTGTTTGGGTCGAGGTGGAACATCTTCTTCATCATCTTGTTCTTCCTCTTGGCCTTCTTCGTTGTTGACGTTGTCGTTCTCTTGTCATGGTGGAGAAGGAGGTTGATGAGGTTCATCTTGGTCTACTTCCTCATTCTGTTCATCTTGGTGTGTCCCACTTGTGGATGCTTCCATGTCAACTCTTGGTTCACCTTGTCATGAGGTAGAAGCTTCCACTTGGACGGACGAGGTACTCTCCTTCACCTCCGTTGGACGAATCTTGCCAATAGAAAAGTCTTGGATTGCTTTTGAAGGGTCTTTGTCTCCTACATCAATTGGCAATTGCTCTACTTGCGAGCCATTAGATTCATCAAACTTCACATCTACCGGCTCTTCAACCTTTTCGGGTGAAATTGTTGTAGACACGGTAAGTGTGAGAGTTTGAGCCATAACCAAGTAGGAAACCCTCATGATATTTAGGAGCAAATTTAGAACGACGATTCTTATCAAGAATATAGCACTTTGAGCCGAATACCCGAAAGTATCCAACTTGGGGTTTGTTACCGGTGAGAAGCTCGTATGCCGTCTTGCCGAGTAGCTTGTGAACATACAAGTGATTTGTTGCATGACAAGCTGTCTCAACCGCTTCCGCCCAAAAGTGTTTTGCCGTCTTGTACTCATCAAGCATCGTTCTTGCCATCTCGATAAGAGTCCGATTCTTCCTCTGAACAACTCCATTTTGTTGAGGTGTGTATGTAGCCGAGAACTCGTGTGAAATCCCTTCGTCATCAAGAAAGGTATCCACATTTGTGTTCTTGAACTCCGTTCCGTTGTCGCTGCGAACCTTCTTGATCTTCAGTTCAAATTGATTTTGGGCCTTCCTAGCAAAGTTCTTGAAGATCTTTTGGAGCTGCGATTTATCATCAAGAAAGAACACCCACATAAATCTTGAAAAATCATCTACTATGACTAGACGAAATGAGTTTCCACCGAGACTTTTATAGGCATTGGGACCAGAAAGATCCATATGAAGTAGCTTGAGCGATCTTCTCGTGGTCATGATGTTCTTCACGGGGTGGCTTCCTCCAACTTGTTTTCCTGCTTGAAAAGCACTACATTTCTATCCTTGTCAAATATAACATCTTTTACTCCAAGGATATGATCACCTTTAATAAGCTTATCAAGATTTCGCATGCCCACATGACCTAATCTTCTATGCCACAACCAACCTTTAGAAGATTTAGCAATTAAGCAAGTTCTAGGTTGAGCCTTTTTAGTGAAATCAACGATGTAAAGATCACCTCTACGTATACCAGTAAAGACCATTTTATGATTATCTCTATGAAACACTTGGTGTAGCGACCCGATCCCAATGGACCATAGTCTCTGTGCTTAAGTGTCATCCCTGGATCGGTATTGCTGACACACACAGTACTCGAGGATTTATAACAGAGTCCAGTCACACACTTATTACATCGAGTGTCTCATAAAGAGTACATATTACAATAATATGGCTGAAGGCCATCTAAATAACTTGCGAAAGCATCGAAGATAAATGAGTCCATCCAACTCCATGGCAAAACTGAGTGCATGACAACGACCTATCGCACCTTACTCTTCGTCTGAAAATTCTGCAACATGATAGGTTGCAGCCGTGTAGGTCAGCACATGGAATATGCTGGCAAGATCACACTACAGAGAAAATGATGTAATAATAACTATCACTACATGCATATTTGGCTGGTGGAGGCTCTAAGTTTAACGTTTGCAGAAAGCTAATTTTTCCCTACAACAAAAGGAATAGATTTTATTTAACTACCAAGTTTATGTCATTATTGAGAAGGTTCCTCCAACTCAATCCCAAAATAATATTAATAACCCAACAAATTCATTATTTAAAGTGATGAGATCGATCAATAATTCAAATACCAGATACTCAAGATGTCCATAACTGGAGACACGGCTAACCATGATTAGTTTATACACTCTGCAGAGGTTTGCGCACTTTTCCGCACAAGACTCGACCACATCCATGATCGGATGATCGGGACATAGTCTTTCTGAAGCATTAACTCGTTACTTTGGGTAGACAGTACCGTCCTACTTTCCCCTACATCTGCTAGCCTACCACTGAAAGAGGTCACACAACTTACTCAACTATGCCAGAGCCCATAATCGCTTGTGGCTGCACACGGAAGTTTCTGAGCATGAATAATATTATGATCCCTTTGAGCCTGGGTGGCATTCCATAGGATGATCACACGGGTACTCCGGGATATCCTAGGACAACACTGGATTGCTCCAGGTGCCCGCAACCAATCCACCCAGATGTGTATTAAAGTAGCCACCTTAAGTTTGCCTTAGTAAAAATCTCTCACAACTTGCATGATTCTCACATACCAATCCCGGTCTATGAGAATGGCTAAGCAATAAAAGCATAACATATAATCCCGGGGTTGATAAAAAGACAATAGGTTCCTACCTCATCAACTACTTAACCACAACCACATGTTCACAATCCTACTCATGCAATGTTTGAGGGTTGAGACTAATGCATAAAAAACTGGGTAATAAAGGGATATGATCAAAGTGTAACTTGCCTTGCTGATGATCGGAAAACCCTAGAGATTCGTAGTAGCAAGCTTCGCACTCCGGATACTCTATTGTACACAAAGCATACATAAGCCCTCAAGCATAAGATGCAAAGGTAAACCAAATAAAAAGATCTAAACTGAAAGTACAAGTGAAGAGCTTCGATTTGCAAAAAGAATCATTCAAATCGGAGATATGAAACTCAAGTTATGATCAAAAGAAGTTCAACTTCAAATCTGATTGAAACCAAATTTTAAACTTCCAAAAAACATGTTCAAGTTGATTATCTGAACAGAGGAGATCGTAACGAAGAATTTGGCGTTAGTTTCGTTGGATTTGGGTAAACGAGCAAAAAGTTGTGATCGTTTAAAGATCAGGGACTAATCTGCGAAGAAAATAATTATGGATAGGTCCCTAGCCGAAAATAAACAGAAAATGAAAAATCTAACGGACGAACGTTCGCTACAAAAACCTAACGAACGAAACCGTTAGCTACCGAAACCTAACGGACGAACGTCCGCTAAATAGATTAACCTAAAAAATAAAACCGGGTTTTTTTAAATAAACCGAGAAAAACCGGATCGGGCAGCGGTTTTATACCGGTTCGGTGGTTTTGGCGAGAAAACCGGCAGCGGCGGCGACGAACTCCGGCGACGGCGGGACGACGCGGGGCGATGCGGCACGGGGCGGCGGGGCGATGCGGCGACAGGCGGCGCGACGAACTGTGGCGGCGGGAGGCGGCGACAACTTGACGGGAGAGGGGCCGGGGGCGGCACCTTATAAAGGGGCCCCGGGGGGTCCGACTTGGAGCAGGGGGCGGCCGCGGCGGCGTGGCGGCGTCGGACTCCAGCGAGAGTCCGGCTCGAGGACGACGGGCGAGGCGGCGCGGCTGCTGGGCCGGCTGGGCTTCAGCCTAGTCAGTCCGAGAAGATTTTTTTAATAATACCGTGAATAAAATATCCAAATAAAATAAAATAAAAATCCTAAAATTCCAGAAACAGTTTTCACCATCCCCTCCTAATATTTGGGACAACGTGAACATTTTTCTGGACTAAATGCAATTTTTGTAAAATGCAACTTTTTCCCTAATTTAATAAAATTCAACCAAATAAAATTGCAAATAAAAATCAAATAAATAAAATTTTATTCAAAATTAAATTTCCAATATTTCCTAGCTGTTTTGAAGAAGTCATATTATCCTCCCTCATTATTTTATTTAATTGAAATAATTGGACAAATAATTTCGAATAGAATAACCTTTATCCAATTTACCAATTTTGAAAATTCAAAATTGGATTTTTGTGAAACCTCCAACTCTCTCAATTGGTCCTTGAGTTGCTTAAGGTTTCTAGGATCAAAAGTCCAAATAAAACAAATTAAAAAATGCACAAATTATGGATGTATATGATGACCTAATGATTAACATCCAAATTGAAAATTGGGATGTTACAAACCTACCCCCCTTAAGATGAATCTCGCCCTCGAGATTCGGGTTGGCTAGCAAAAAGGTGTGGGTGGTCTTTCCGGAGGTCTTCTTCTTGCTCCCAGGTGGCTTCTTCCTCAGTATGGTGGCCCCACCGAACTTTGCAGAACTTGATGAACTTGTTGCGTGTAACTCGGTTGGCGAACTCGAGAACTTGACGGGTTTCTTCTCTTGATTTAGGTCACTCTCCAACTGAATTGCTTCGAGGGGCACTGTATCTCTCGGAGGAATATCGGCCATGTTTGCATGGCACTTCTTCAACTAGGAAATGTGAAACACATCATGAACTCCTGACAAACCTTCGGGTAATTCCAACTTGTAGGCAGCTTCACACATACATTCGAAAACTCGGTATGGTCCTACAAATCGTGGTGCTAACTTTCCTTTGACTCCAAATCATTTAACTCCTCGAAGTGGTGACACACAAAGATATGCTCGGTCTCCGATTTCGTAAGCTACCTCCTTGCATTTAGTATCGGCATAACTCTTCTGCCTGGATTGAGCTACCTTGAGTCTATCACGAATCAACTTGACCTTCTCTTTAGACTCTCTGATTATATCTGGCCCGAACAATTATCGGTCTCCAACTTCATCCCACATCAATGGTGTCCTGCACCTCCTTCCATACAAGGCTTCGAAAGGGGCCATCTTCAAACTAGCTTGGTAGCTGTTGTTGTACGAGAACTCTGCGTAAGGCAAATTATCATCCCAACTAGATCCATAATCTAGCGCACAAGCTCTCAACATGTCCTCCAGAATCTGGTTGACTCTCTCGGTCTGTCCATCTGTCTGTGGATGAAAGGTTGTACTGAACTCTTGCCTGGTACCCAAAGTCTGGTGTAACTAATTCGAAAACTTTGAGGTAAACTGTGTTCCTCTATCTGATACGATGGTCCCCGGAACTCCATGCTGACATACAATCCTGGTCATATATATCTTGGCCAACTTCGCACTTGTATAAGTGGTTTTCACGGGGATAAAGTGAGCTACTTTGGTCAAGCAATCAACTACTACCCGGATGGAGTCATATCCTGATCGTGTCCTGGGTAATCTGGCGATCAAATCCATGCCAAGCTTATCCCACTTCCATTCGGGTATCGGCAAAGGATGAAGTAATCCTGCTGGCTTCTGATGCTCTGCCTTAACTCTCTAACATACATCACATACTGCTACGTACTCGGCAATATCCTTCTTCATACCTATCCGCCAGAAATGTTCCTTCAAATCTAAATACATCTTGGTGTTGCCTGGATGAATCGAGTATGGTGAGTCATGAGCTTCCTGAAGAATTAACTTCCTGATCTCTGGATCATTTGGCACATACATCCTCAAACCATAAAGTTTCGTATTCATCCTCACGAAAACCTTTGGCCTTCCCTTTACTCATCTTTTCCTTTATCTCCGCAATCTCCTTATCAGTCTTCTGAGCTTCTCGAATCTTTCCCAACAACGTGGACTGAACTTCCAACACTGCAACAAAACCTCTCAGAACTATCTCCATTCGAAGTTCTCTGAGATCGTCGGCTAACTCCTGAGGTAATCCTCCAGTTATGAGGGTATTAGCATAACTCTTGCGTCTCAACGCATCTGCTACAACATTGGCCTTTCCTGGATGATAATGCAGTTTCATGTCATAATCCTTTATGAGCTCCAACCATCTCCTCTACCTGAGGTTCAACTCCTTCTGTGTGAAGATGTACTTCAAACTCTTATGATCCGTGTATACATCACAATGGTTTCCAATAAGAAAATGTCTCCAGGTCTTGAGCGCATGCACTACGGCTGCTAACTCCAAATCATGCATGGCATAATTCAACTCATGAGGTCGAAGCTGCCGTGAGGCATATGAAACAACTCTTCCTTCTTGCATAAGAACACCTCCAAGTCCCTGACGAGAAGCGTTGCAATATACATGGAAATCCTTGCGTATATTTGGGAGAATTAGCACTGGGGCTGTAATCAAACGTTTCTTCAACTCCTGAAAACTGGCCTCACACTCTTTGGTCCATTTGAACTTGGTGTCCTTCTTCAATAACTTCGTCATGGGCTTTGCAATCTTGGAAAAATTCTCAATGAATCTTCGATAATATCCTGCGAGTCCGAGGAAACTGCGTATCTCTCCAACTCAGATGGGTGCCAACCAATCTGTGACAGACTGAACCTTTGAAGGGTCTACTTCTATACCTTCTCCAGATATAACATGTCCGAGAATCCGACTTCCTTCAACCAAAACTCACATTTGTTGAACTTGGCATATAGCTGATGTTCTCTGAGCTTCTCAAGAACCAAGTGCAAATGTTCCTGGTGTTCTTCTTCATTCTTCGAGTACACCAATATATCATCAATGAACACCACAACAAACTTATCCAAGAACTCGATGAACACCTTATTCATCATACTCATAAAGTAGGCAGGGGCCTTAGTCAAACCAAAAGACATGACCGTGTACTCATATAGCTTATACCTTGTGGTAAAAGCTGTCTTGGGTATATCCTGTTCTCGGATCTTTAGCTGGTGATATCCTGATCGTAGATCGATCTTGGAGAATACTTTAGCTCCCTGCAGCTGGTCAAACAAATCATTGATCATCGGTAGAGGGTATTTGTTCTTGATCGTTACCTCATTCAATGCACGATAATCAACAACCATTCTCAAGGATCCATCCTTCTTCTCAACTAGGAGCACTAGGGCTCCCCACGGTGATGAACTTGGTCGAATCTAACCTTTCTCCAATAACTCCTTAATCTACTTCTGTCACACCCCTAGAATAATTGCCTGCAATAGTTGCATATGCATCCATGCATCATGTTTAAATTTCTTGGAATTTGAAATGGGGATTGTTTCAAACCCTAGCATCAAAGGAATTCAAATAGGTTCAACTAAAATATTTCCAGCGAACCCAAAATGGCTTTCAAAAATGTTCACCATTTGTGGAAAATGCTGGAAACAGCAAGCGGAGGTGATGCACAATTTTCCTAGCCATGTTGGATTTTGCATTAATTCATATGCTATTTTGAATTGGAGCAAATAAATGCTATAAATAGTTTTATTGCTTCAATAATTCTGATATTCTGCGAGGGGCTCTAGAATAATCCAAATAGTCCCTACAAAATTTATTAGAAGAAAATAAAATGATTTAGTGCCTAAAACTAAATCAAAACAAATGGCAGAAAACAGAAAACATAAATAATAAAAAGAGGGGAACTACCTGGACTTACCTGGCCGACGAAGTGGACAGCCAGCCCACGAGGCCGAGGCGCCAGTCACCCCTAAGCTCATGCCAGTAGGTAGGAGGGCGTGTGGCCGCGGCGCGCGCGCACGCGCTCGGCCAGCTCCTGCTTGCCGCTGCTGCTGGAGGCCGCCACGAGCACCACACAAACCCCCGACCTCTCTCACTTTCCCCCAGTGCTCATCCCATCCTCTGCCGCTCTCTATATCCCGAGATCAAACGCCCCCGTCGCCGCCGCTCGCTGTTGTTGTGCCCACCGCCCAGGCCTCGCCTCTCCGACATGTCCAAGAGCTTCGGCGCGCCTCCCTCATCCTCTCCGTCGAGCCACGCACCTCCGACCGGCCTCCATCGTCGCCACCATGGTCTTCTTCACTGCCGGCCGCCGTGGATCTCCACCGCCCGCTCGTCGCCTCCAGGGCCTCCCCCGAGCCGCCGACCTGCTCTTCGACCTCACCGTGAGCCCCTGCTCCAAATCCCTCTTCCTCCCCTCACGTTTGTGCACTCTAGCCCCATCCCCCCCGCGCCCGAGAGCTTCTGCCACCGGCCATGTCGCCGCCGCCGATTTAGCCACCGCAGCTCGCTCCCAAGCGCGTCACCATATTTCTTGCACCACGAGGGTGCCGAAGAACCCCTCTGTTTCCCTCCCCGATCCCTACAGCCCCGCGCCCTCGAGGTCGAGCTCCGGCGAGCTCCGGCCACCCCACCTCCTCTCACCTGCCCCCTAGATGCGGGAGAGCACGGGCTACGCCTCGGTGCTCTCTGCCGCTGCTCCCGTGGGCCGTACTGCGGACAACCGCCGCGACGAGAGGTCGCCAGCGACGAGCCGCCGTCGTACCACCGACCGGTGGGTCCCGCCAGTCATGTGATTAGCTTAGGCTAAACACCGTTTAACCAAACCCCCTGACACTGACAGATGGGTCCTGGCGGCCCCTAATTGTTATTTAGGCTAACTAACCCTCTGTTTAACCTAGTGTCGCTGACATGTGGGCCCTGCATGTTAGGTTTGACCCCAGTCAGCACAGTTGACCTGCCGACCTCATCTTGATGTAATGCTGACGCAGTAAAGTTTTTCTGTGATTTTAAATAAATCAGAAATGATTTATTAATTCCAGAAAATAGGCAAAACTTCTAAAAATCATAGGAAATCAACTTTAACTCCAAATGAAATAATTTATATATGAAAAATTATCAAAAAATGCAATCTATCCATCTGTACCATTTTCATGCATGACAAACTAAGTTATACCTGCTGTATAAGTGAAAATATGATAATGGCATTTAAATAACCACATGTGGAGTTTGAATTTGAATCTTGGATTCAAACCAACTTCATTTAAATTGTTGCTAGTTGCATTAGCTCAAAACACAACATATTGCCATGTCATGATCATGCATCATATTGTTGCATTGCATTGATTGTGTTCCTTCTCTGTTGCCGGTATTTGTTCCCCCTCAGTAGACGTTGTTTCGGATGTTGTGATCGATGACACTGATGAAGACACAATACTATCTTCAGAAGTGCCAGGCAAGCAAAACCCCCTTGTTCATTCCGATACAATCCCACTCTCTCGCTCCTGCTCTCTTTTATTGCACTAGGACAACAACGATTCAACTGTTACATGCTGCGGTAGTTGAACCCCTTTCCTTTGCATGACCTGTCATTGCCACAGTAAATAGATGACACCCACTAGCAAGAGCAGGAGTTGTTTGAGCCCTGATGTGCCTACTCATTCATGCTTGTTTGTCATGCCTGCTACTGCTTAGACTTGAGTCAGGTCCGATTCATCGGGGATGAATTGGAATGTGGTGAACATGTCCTACTGTTGAGAGCTATGTGTGTGAACACGATTGGGTAAAGGTAGCGGTGAGAGGCCATGTAGGAGTACATGGTGGGTTGTCTCATTGAAGCCGTCCTCAGGAACTGATTTCTGTGTTTGTGATCCATGAACAACTACTACCACACGTTGGGCCCTGTAATATGACCCCGCTTGACTTATTAACCCCGCTGTCCTCTGTCCAGGACTTGCAAGTAGTTTTTGGTGTTTGTAGTATGCTGGAGGCCGTGCGCAGCGCTTACCCGAGGGGTGGGCTGTGATGCGGTAGGCACGTGGCACGGTGTACCGGGACGCCCGTTTGGTGCCTCGGGAACCCTGCACACATCGTTCGGGGCCATATGTGGAAACCTTGGCCAGACTCCTTTCGGATCGAACCTGAATAGGCGATAAACCTGGACTAGGGACTTGTGTGGTTAGTTAGGTCATGGTCTACACCCACGTCGGCTTTCGCTTGAAGTCTGCCGAGCACATGTCGTGTGCAGACGCTAAGTGGTGGAAACATGTGTGAAGAAGTACACCCCTGCAGGGTTACAAATGATCTATTCGAATAGCCGCGTCCGCGGTAAAGGACCTCTGGGTTGACTATACACTTCATAGACAAGTGAAATTGGATACTCTAAAATGCGCAAGATAAGCGTGAGTGCTATGGATGGCCTTCTCGTAGGGAGACGGGAGCGGATCCATAGTGGTGTATTGATATGGTGAATATGTGGACTCGTGTGCGCCACCTCAAAAGAGTTACTTGTAGTCGTAGTTTAGGATAGCCACCGAGTCAAAGCTGGCTTGCTGCAGTTAAACTCCACCACCCCCTTTGTTGATACCAATGCATATGTAGCTAGATCTGATGTAAGTCTTGCTGGGTACATTTGTACTCACGTTTTCTTAATTTATGTTTTTGCAGAGAGACTTCAGTCTTGCTAGTAGTTTCGCGTGGACTTTGACGTTTAGCTTGTTACCTCAGCTACGATCTTGTGCCCTCGGCAGGGTCTTGTAGATAGTCAGGCTTCCCAGCCTTTTGATTTGTAGTTGTCTGTACTCAGGCAAGTTAAGCTTCCGCATGTGCTTATTGCTTGTATGACTTGAATGCTGGGTCATCAGACCCATGTTTGTAATATCTGGCTCTTCGGAGCCTAATGAATAAATACTTTGAGTCGTAGAGTCTAGTTGTGATGCCATGTTGTATTTGCACATATCGAGCATATTGTGTGTATGTTATTGAAATGCTTGGTATGTGTGGGATCCGACAACCTAGTTGTTTATCCTTGTTAGCCTCTCTTACCGGGAAATGTCTCCTAGTGCTTCCACTGAGCCATGGTAGCTTGCTACTGCTCCAGAACACTTAGGCTGGCCGGCATGTGTCCTTCTTCGTTCCTATGTCTGTCCCTTCGGGGAAATGTCACGCGGTGTCTACCGGAGTCCTATTAGCCTGCTACAGCCCGGATTCTCTGGAGTCCTGTTAGCCCAGCTGCTACAGCCCGGATTCACTCGCTGATGACCGACACGTTCGTTGCTGGGTCATGTATGCCTGTCCATGTAAGTTAGTGCCACTTTGGGTTTACGACTAGTCATGTCGGCCCGGGTTCTCTATCATATGGATGCTAGCGACACTATCATATGCGTGAGCCAAAAGGCGCAAACGGTCCCAGGCCAGGTAAGGTGGCACCCATGGGAATACCGTGTGTGAGGCCGCAAAGTGATATGATGTGTTACATGCTAGATCGGTGTGACTTAGGATCGGGCGGGGTCTTGACAGCTTTGGTATCAGAGCCTAATTTCCTGTAGGATTACCAAGCCAAACTGGTCGAAGTTGAGTCTAGACATGCTTTAGTTATATAAGGGATTTGATTGTGGATGGGAACGTAAGGCTCTTTTCACTCCTTTAACTTTTGCCCTTCTGATCTGAGTCACCCTCTTCTCTTCTACGGGGATTAAGAACTAGGCTTCTCATCTTTCTATCAGGATCGCGTGTTACTAATCCGTAGACTTATAGGATTGATGGATTCAAGTCTCAGTTCAGTTTCTATTACTTCCGTATGTTCATAGCTGGCCTCAGAAGCTTGATGTTGTGATGATGAGTGGTTATGCCACCATTTTGCAGGATGTCTCACTTCTTTTGATTACAACCGTTATGCTGTCCGTGTCATCCCAGGTTTCGAAATAGTCTGATGCATTTGCAACTCCCTTCTTTCTGTTCCCGATGTTTCTTTGGGCCAGTTTAACCACACTAATCGGTGAGTTGAGGTACTTTGTTGCCTCGACATATATGTTGGAGCTATTATTATGACCATAGGTGTCTTAGAGGACTACCTAGTAATCTAGCCATGTTTTGTGTTCCCGGTGTGATGATTCTGGCCGTTATTCTCGAAAGCATCCCGTGATGCCATTTAGTTAGTAGGCATTCTATTCCTGGGTTTTGAAACCGAGATTCACCCAACTCATTCATGTTGGTAGTGTTTGCTAGTTCCGTAGGATATTAGTAACCTTTGCGATAGTCCTCGAGGTCCATGGTATATCCTTCTTCCAAATACCATGAACTACTTATGGTAGAAGTTCTTTTGAACCAAAAGATCACAACCAGAGTACTCCTGATGAGTTCTCCATTCTACATTGTGAATCTGCCAGTTCTACTTTTCTGCATGGGTTATCCGGAAGAAATATGTTGAACTCATTCGACATACTAGTCTATGCATCCACAACTCAGAAAATTGTATGTTCCTTGAGTTGTCCCTCTTTAGTTGTATCTTGGCCTTCACCTATCAGTTGATAGTCAAGAGCGTGTGTGCATTCATGTTCATCGGTGCCTTTTACTCTTGTGGTTCGTCAAGCCATTCCATTCCGGAATGACTAGGAGAAACAAACTTCGGTAACTCATCCATATCTAGGATTGGGTCAAAGCAGTTGTATTCCGCAGATTAAGAATGCCAATCCAGCTTTTGTTCTGTTCTACCTCGGAGTATTACACCCTTTATGTCAGGATTGTCATGAGAATTGCACCATCTCCCATGAATTCTTAACGCATTGATACATCTTGCTATCGTTTTTCATTCCTCGGTCCCGTGTTGTCGCAACCGGAATGCCGACAAGTGAACCATGATGTGTGAAATCAATACTCCTAGCAACCATGTTTCTTGGTAGTTAATGGACATTAATACATTCTTAGCGTGTTGGTTATCGGATCACTATTCTAGGATTGATCGTGCTACCTTGTCCTTATTTCTGGTGCACTCTTCGATCTTTGAGCTAGGATTGAATCCCTTGCTCTTCTGATCATGTCGTCCTGCCTTGAAAAGCAAGATTGTTCTCGAGCTTAGAGACATATCGGTGGTTCGTGATTTTCCGGATATCTTCACGGAAGTATCACCAGGTCGTCCCCTGACCGATATGTTGAGTTCGTGATCAAGTTGGTGTTCCAATAAACCACTCTTTCTCCAAGAATCTGTGTTGGATACCCCTGAGCTAGTTGGTTAAGCCAAACAACAACTTGGAGAGTTGGAAGATAAAAGCTTGGCTGACTTAGTTCATGTTAAGGGATATCTTTGTGTGTGTGTGTGTGTGTGTGTGTGTGTTGAAGAAAGATGATATCTTCATCGATTGGTCCCCGTGATCAGTTATTGGATCTATTGTCTTGTCCAAACTTTGATTTGAGTGTGGGCTATCCTCAAATCAAATCAGAACCAACGATGTTCGTAATGTTGTCTTACTCGTGGTTTATCCCTCGGGCATACACCATTACATCCTTTGGTCTGACCAATGCCATCACCGTGTTCACTTAATTGTGGAATTCCATCTATATGGGAGCCTGGCTGGTTTGTTGTTGAGCCCATTGACAACATTTTCATCTTGTCCATGATTCATGTTGAACATGTAACGCCCACGATGCGGCTATATCTCCCACGTGTCGAGGCACGACTTAGAGGCATAACCGCATAGTGGTTTTATCGCAAGAAGGGTCATCTTCACACAATCCCATGTAATGAACAAGAATGGGATAAAGAGTTGGCTTACAATCGCCACTTCACACAATACATAAATATCATCATACACTATCCAAAATACAAGCATATAGACCGACTACGGTCAAAATCCAGATGAAAATAAGACAACCCCAAATGCTAGATCCTCGATCGTCCCAACTGGGCACCACTACTGATCATCAGGAAAAGAAACATAGTAACGACCACGTTCCTCGTCGAACTCCCACTTGAGATAGACGCCATCATCTGCACTGGCATCGTCGGCACCTGCAACTGTTTTGGTAGAATCTGTGAGTCACGAGGACTCAGCAATCTCACATCCGCGAGATCAAGACTATTTAAGCTTATAGGAAAGGGAGGTGTAATGAGGTGGAGCTGCAGCGGCTAAAGCATATATGGTGGCTAACTTGCGCAAAAGAGAGCGAGAAGAGAAGCAACGGAACGGACGTCATCTAGCAATGACCAAGAAGTGATCCTGAACACCTACTTACGTCATACATAACACAGACCGTGTTCACTTCCCGGACTCCGCCGAGAAGAGACCATCACGGCTACACACGCAGTGGATGTATTTTAATTGGGTCAAGTGACAAGTTATCTACAACCGGACATTAACAAATTCCCATCTGCCTCATAACCGCGGGCACGGCTTTCGAAAGATAATACCCTGCAGGGGTGTCCCAACTTAGCCCATCATAAGCTCTCACGGTCAACGAAGGATAAACCTTCTCCCGGAAAGACCCGATCAGTCTCGGAATCCCGGTTTACAAGACATCTCGACAATGGTAAAACAAGACCAGCAAAGCCGTCCGAATGTGCCGACAAATCCCGATAGGAGCTGCACATATCTCGTTCTCAGGGCACACCGGATTGTCCAAGCTTCCGATAGGCTAGCCCAGAGTTGCCCCTGGTGGCCACCGGCGACTGACAGTTTGGACCAATACTCAGAGGAGCACTGGCCCGGGGGTTTAAAATAAAGATGACCCTCGAGCTCGCGAAAACTCGGGGGACAAGGCTTAGGCGGCAAATGGTAAAACCAAAGTTGGGCCTTGCTGGAGGAGTTTTATTCAAGGCGAACTGTCAAGGGGGCCCCATAAATCACCCGACCGCGTAAGGAACGCAAACTCAAGGAATATAATCCCGGTATAACAGTAACTAGGGCGGCGAGAGTGGAACAAAACACCAGGCATAAGGCCGAGCCTTCCACCCTTTACCAAATATATAGATGCATTAATTAAATAAGAGATATTGTGATATCCCAACATATGCATGTTCCGACATGGAACAAACTTCAACTTCACCTGCAACTAGCAACGCTATAAGAGGGGCTGAGCAAAAGCGGTAACTTAGCCACACAATGGTTTGCTAGGAAAGGATGGTTAGGGGCTGACATGGCTAAAATGGGAGACATGATATAGCAAGTGATAGGTAGCGGAGCATGGCAATAGAGCGAACAACTAGCATAGCAAAGATAGAAGTGATTTCGAGGGGTGGTCATCTTGCCTGCAAGGTTCTCAGAGTTGTCGAAAGCTTGATCCTCGTAAGCGTACTCGACAGGTTCCTTGTTCACGAACTCGTCTCCCGGCTCTACCCAAGACAAGAACACAAACAAACGGAACCACAATCAACAACGAGAAATGCACAAGCAACATGATGCAAAACATGTATGATATGCAAGATAAGATATGCGATGCATATGCGTGCTCCGGAAGGAAAATGATGAACATGGCAGTAACTTGGCAAACCAAGCATGCCACTGGAAATATGAGGTGATTTCGGTCGAAATCGATATAAAGATCACTGGAATCGGATGCACGGTTTGCAAATGGCAAGCAAAACAAGAACGACACGAATCTGCGATAAACAGCATGATAGCACTTAAAATACAACAAGTAACAATGCTACAGCATCCCAACATAGCAACAAAGAACATGACAGTAATATACAGGAGATGCTTGACAAAAGATGAGCACTGAGCTACGGCTAGTTCACAACATATCAGGCCCAAACAAGCATGGAAAAAGTGCAAGCGATTACAGGTTCACAGACTTGGTGAAAAACTGGACATGGCAGTAAACAGCATCAGGTAGCAATGTTCGGAGCACATAATCAACATGCTACAGGAACTTAACATAGCAAAGCAAGGAATGGAAGTGTTCTACTAAATGCACATGACAAAAGTCCCTTAATGACAATAAGCCAAAAAGGACCAGAAGATATGATGGCAAGCATGTAAACATAGCAAGTTTCGTTATCAGGTTTCAGACTTGGCAGAAAAACAGAGCATGGCAGAAATAATAATATGAAGGCCTCTTTGTGAGCTTGATGCACTCACTACAGAGCAATGCATGACAAAAAAATCATACCGAGAGCAAGATGGCATGTTTATGAAGTTATCCATGGCAAGAACAAAAGCATAGCATGTATGGATCAACTATAATAAGCTTGGCAATATTGCATGTCATGTTAAAAATCTGCCAGAAATATTTTATAGCAAAAGTAGAGCAAGATTGAGTCATGCTATGGCACTCCATAATTTTAACAAATTACAGGAATGGATCAATTACAACTATAGCTACAAAACATCCTTACTGAACATCTCCAAAATATGCATGGATCTCTCTGTACCATCAAGTTTACATGGCAACTAAATTACAGCAGATGAGGACTTGGAGAAATCACTAAGTCCCTGAAATCAGAAATATTACGGGGCCTACTTTGCATGCTTGTGCTAGTAACCACAGAGATCACAAAAATACATGGACTAAACCACTGGAAAGATGACATGGCATACTTCGAAACACATGTAGAGCTCATGCTCAAAAGATGCACAGAATAAATGATACAAAAATGACAAATCTCCAAGTTCTGTCAAGAACCAGAGAATAACAGCAACTAGCCCTCTTCCAACAGAGATTTGGGCATCAAGATGACCTCTAATGAACATGGTGCAATTGAGAAAAATGAAGAGCATCACAAGGCGAACAATTTGAAATATTACACGCGTGAGTCGGAGCTACATGCAAGGAGTTATGGCATCGGGAACCGAGGCACATGCTGATAAAATTCGAGGACTTAGAAAAAATAGAGGGCGAGGAAAGTCAACGGGGCTTCACCAGATCCGATCGAGGTCGGGCGAGCTCGAGCTCGTGCTCGTCGTTGCCGGCGAGGAAGGAGGAGAGGGAGCGGCGCCGGCGGAGGGGAGGATGGCCGGAGGGCGGCGGTCCCGGCGGGTGGCGGCGCCGGCGGGCGGCGGCGGGGGGCGGCTCGGTGGCGGTGGGCGCTGGCCGGGAGGAGGCGCTCGGGCCCGGCGCGGGGACGGGCGGGCCGGCCTCGGGCCTCGCGGGCCCGCGGCGGCGGAGGACAGGTGTCGCGGCACGATTCGCCGGGCGGAGCGGGCGGACGTTGTCCGGCGCGGGCGGACGTTGTCCGGCGGCGCGAGATGGAAGACGCTAGGGTTAGACTGCGATTCGTTTTTCGGGATGCCCACATATAAATAGGTAGAGGGAGCTAGGAGGCTCCAAATGAGGTGCGGTTTTCGCCCACACGATTATGATCGAACGACCTAGAGCATGGAAGAGAGTTTGGTGGGTTTTGGGCTGATTTTGGAGGGGTTTTTTGCTGGACACTCAAATGGACTTGCGGATGCCCGGTTAACCGTTGGAGTACCAAACGACCTCCGGATGGAACGAAACTTGACCGGTAGTCTCCGGGTGGTATATTAAGACCACTTGACAAGCCTCGGTCCATTCCGAGAAAGTTTGACACACGCACACGAAAGAAAACAAGAGGGGTGCACCGGAGGAGATAGGAGCGCCGGATTGGAAAACGGACAACGGGGAAAATGCTCGGATGCATGAGACGAACACGTATGCGAATGCAATGCACATGATGACATGATATGAAAATGCATGACATGACAAAATACAAAACGAAAGACAAAACCCGACAACGGAGGGAAAAACATATCACATAGCCGGAAATGGCAAGAGTCGGAGTTACAAATATGGCAAGTTACATACGGGGTGTTACAGAACATCTAAGTTAGCATTGGAAACTTTTGAAAGCATTTTTTTCTTCGTGCTAGCTCATGAAGTTTATGTTTTGATGGAAGAAGTGACTTCCTCTAATTCACGTGCATATGATGCAAGTTGCTGCCGTGAATTTGCGAAAGTTTGTTTCGCTTCCTCTGGAATCATCCCAAGTCAGTCATGCATACGTGCGAAGTATTCTGTGGTCTGGAGACTTGCAACCTTCATTCTATATGAATCCCTAGCACACCAAGCCACTGATTGATTTGTTCAAGGAAAAGAAGTTCTTAAGTGCTAATCCTTAAGGACCCAAAGGTACATGTGCAGGACTTCGCTCTCCGCAATGATGGTTCCCAATCAGAACTCGGTAGTGTTTCGTTGTAAGACTACTATGTGGTCATGCTTGTCTTGGACAACGTGTTCACATGTATGTAGCAGAACTAGCTCATGTTTTGGAGCTTGCTATCATAGTTCACTCCCCGAGAATCTCGCAACGCCATGTCGTCGATTTGTGTTGCAAACTTTCATTTTTCTTTCTAGTCTTGATGAGTCTGGAATATCCTGACACCAACCAGATCTGAATCTCAGGCAGATGTGATGATTGGAACATATTCCAAGAATTATAATATTGGTCTCTCTATAACCGGTAAAGTGGGTCGTGGCCAACACACCTAGCCGGAAGACCTATTATTGTAGTATCTTGATTGAGGAAGTTGGCCACCTCCCCATAAGGATTTCGTAGGATTTACTCCAGTAGTTGTTCCTTATGGATTCTTGTGCTCCCGAAGTCTGACCTTTTACTTGATGTTCTAGATGCCAAACCATATCCATAAATGGGTTATGCTAGCACATCAAGGAGAACATTAGAAGCGGAGTGGTAAATGTCTCTCGGTCGATCATCCAGATTTTGTTTCCTTGGCCTCGCCAAGGTGAAATCTGAGAAGGTGTTATCTCCCTTTGCATCTGCATCCTCCACCGATATTCATCATGGTAGTACGAGGTGTCACCAACATCTTGGCACAAATGTTTGCAAACCTTGATGGATATGGAAATGCTCAAGTTCCTGAGAGCACCCTCAGTCACTGGGTTATATCTTCGGCATCATCTGGAATGTGTTCTCCGCTTGCTGAGTTGTCTTGTAACTCTAGTTTCCTTTCCAAACTAAATATGCCATTTCTCCGAACTCCTTTAGACAATTGATTGTGATTTGCCTTAGTCTGTTATAGAGAGTTTCAATGATCTCTGTATCAAAAGTAATTCTTTTGCCACTTAAGGGAGTAATTCTACGAGTCACCTCCTCCAAGGTGTCCCGTTATGGGATCATGGCAATTAACTCCTCGCTACTCTGACCCCGTCCACCATCTTCTTAAGCGTGGAATCGTTGCCTACTAAATTGAACCCCCACCATCTTTTCTCCCATCCTTCCCGATGTGTGTTCAGACGCGTTAGTTCAAGAGGTGTTCCATGTATCATTCCGTGAGTTGATTGTCAGTTGCTCGATCTTCGAGAAGATCGATTCTTCTAGAGTTTCCCTTCCTTCTTGTTTTCATGTTGTATGGAGTTCTCAGAGCAAGACGTGGGGACAAAGATGATGACCGAATCAACGTTCTTATGAAGTGCAACCTGGATTGTGAAGATTGTGGAACCTAGTATCCCCTCACTCTTTTTACCTCGCGTCTTGAATCTCGGGACGAGATTCTTGTTTAGTGGGGGTGAGTTGTCACACCCCTAGAATAATTGCCTGCAATAGTTGCATGTGCATCCATGCATCATGTTTAAATTTCTTGGAATTTGAAATGGGGATTGTTTCAAACCCTAGCATCAAAGGAATTCAAATAGGTTCAACTAAAATATTTCCAGTGAACCCAAAATGGCTTTAAAAAATGTTCATATTTGTGGAAAATGATGGAAACAGCAACCGGAGGTGATGCACAATTTTCCTAGCCATGTTGGATTTTGAATTAATTCATATGCTATTTTGAATTGGAGCAAATAAATGCTATAAATAGTTTTATTGCTTCAATAATTCTGATATTCTGTGAGGGGCTCTAGAATAATCCAAATAGTCCCTACAAAATTTATCAAAAGAAAATAAAATGATTTAGTGCCTAAAACTAAATCAAAACAAATGGCAGAAAACAGAAAAAAGAAATAATAAAAAGAGGGGAACTACCTGGACTTACCTGGCCGGCCCAGTGGACAGCCAGCCCACGAGGCCCAGGCGCCAGTCACCCCTAACCTCCTGCCAGTAGGCAGGAGTGCGTGTGGCCACAGCATGCGCGCACGCGCTCGGCCAGCTCATGCTTGCCGCTGCTGCTGGAGGCCGCCGAGCGCCATGCAAACCCCCCGGCCTCTCTCACTTTCCCCAGTGCTCATCCCGTGTAACGCCCATGATGCGGCTATATCTCCCACGTGTCGAGGCATGACTTAGAGGCATAACCGCATTATGGTTTTGTCGCAAGAAGGGTCATCTTCACATGATCCCATGTAATGAACAAGAATGGGATAACGAGAGTTGGCTTACAATCGCCACTTCACACAATACATAAATATAATTCGTACATCATCCAAAATCCACATATAGACCGACTACGGTCAAAACCAAATGAAAATAAGATAACCCCAAATGCTAGATCCCCGATCGTCCCAACTGGGCTCCACTACTGATCATCAGGAAAAGAAACATAGTAACGACCACGTTCCTCATCGAACTCCCACTTGAGGTCGGTTGCATCATCTGCACTGGCATCGTCGGCACCTGCAACTGTTTTGGTAGAATCTGTGAGTCACGAGCACTCAACAATCTCACACCCGCGAGATCAAGACTATTTAAGCTTATAGGAAAGGATGGTGTAATGAGGTGGAGCTGCAGCAGGCACTAAGCATATATGGTGGCTAACATACGCAAATGAGAGCGAGAAGAGAAACAACGCAACGGTCGCGAAGCTAGAAATGATCAAGAAGTGATCCTAAAACTACTTACGTTCATGCACAACACAAACCGTGTTCACTTCCCGGACTCCGCCGAGAAGAGACCATCACGGCTACTCACACGGTTGATGTATTTTAATTGGGTCAAGTGACAAGTTCTCTACAATCGGACATTAACAAATTCCCATCTGCCTCATAACCGCAGGCACGACTTTCGAAAGATAATACCCTGCAGGGGTGTCCCAACTTAGCCCATTATAAGCTCTCACGGTCAACGAAGGATAAACCTTCTCCCAGGAAGACCCGATCAGTCTCGGAATCCCGGTTTACAAGACATTTCGACAATGGTAAAACAAGACCAGCAAAGCCACCCGAATGTGCCGACAAATCCCGATAGGAGCTGCACATATCTCATTCTCAGGGCACACTGGATGGGCAAGACGTCGGGTTGGCATAGACCCTGGTTGCCCAGGGGGCGCCGGACATCGCCCAGTTTGGCCCAGCACTCGAAGGAGCACTGGTCCGGGGGTTTAAATAAAGATGACCCTCGGGCTCGCGAAAACCCAAGGGAAAAAGGCTTAGGTGGCAAATGGTAAAACCAAGGTTGGGCCTTGCTGGAGGAGTTTTATTCAAGGCGAACTGTCAAGGGGGTCCCATAAATCACCCAACCGCGTAAGGAACGCAAACTCAAGGAACATAATACCGGTATGACGGAAACTAAGGCGGCAAGAGTGGAAAAAAACACCAGGCATAAGGCCGAGCCTTCCACCCTTTACCAAATATATAGATGCATTAATATAATAAGAGATATTGTGATATTCCAAAATATCCATGTTCCAACATGGAACCAACTTCAACTTCACCTGCAACTAACAACGCTATAAGAAGGGCTGAGCAAAAGCGGTAACTTAGCCAAACAACGGTTTGCTAGGAAAGGATGGTTAGAGGCTTGACATGGCAATATGGGAGGCATGATATAGCAAGTGGTAGGTAGCGCAGCATGGCAATAGAACGAATAACTAGCAAAGCAAAGATAGATGTGAATTCGAGGGTATGGTCATCTTGCCTGGAAGGTTCTCAGAGTTGTCGAAAGCTTGATCCTCGTAAGCGTACTCAACAGGTTCCTCGCTCACGAACTCGTCTCCCGGCTCTACCCAAAACAAGAATACAAGCAACGGAACCACAATCAATCACGGGAAATGCACAAGCAACATGATGCAAAACATGTATGATATGCGAGATGTGGTATGTGATGCATATGCGTGCTCCGGAAGAAAATGATGAACAAGGCAGTAACTTGGCAAACCAAGCATTCCACTGGAAAGATGAGATGATTTCAGTTGAAATCGATATAAAGATCACCGGAAACGGATGCACGGTTTGCAAATGGCAAGCAAAACAAGAATGACACGATTCTGCGATTAACAACATGATAGCACTTAGAATACAACAAGTAACTATGCTACAGCACTCCAACATAGCACCAAAGCATATGGCAGTAATCTACAGGAGATGCTTGACAAAAGATGAGCACTGAGCTATGGATATATCACAACATAACAGGCTCAAACAAGCATGGCAAAATGCAAAAGATATCAGGTTCACAGACTTGGTGAAATTACTGGACATGGCATAAACAGCATCAGGTAGCAATGTTCAGAACACGAAATCAACATGCTACAGGAACTTAACATTCCAAAACAAGGCATGGCATGAATCTACTAAATGCATAGAACAAAAGTCCCTTACTGACCATAAGCCAAAAAGGATCAGAAGATATGGTGGCAACCATGTAAACATAGAAAGTTTCGTTAACAGGTTTCAGACTTGGCAGAAAACAGAGCATGACAGAGACAGACATTATGAGGGCATCTTGGTGAGCTTGATTCACTCACCACAAGGCAATGCATGACCAAACAAGCATACCTACAGCAAATACATAGCATGAAAGGATCCACTACAACAACCTTGGCAAAAATTGAATATCATGTTAAGAATCTGCCAGGAATATTTTATAGCAAAAGTAGAGCAATATTGAGTCATATTAGGACACTCCATAATTGCCAATAGGGGCATGGATGGATAGAGCACAACTATATCTACAAAACATCCTTACTGAACATCTCCGAAATAAGCATGGATCTCTCTGTGGCCACATGGATACATAGCAACAAAATAACAGCAGTCACAGACTTGGTAAAATTACCAAGTCCCTGAAATCAGAAACATCACGAAGCCTAGTTTGCATGCTTGTGCTAGTCACCACAAAGATCACAAAAATACATGGCATATACCTCTGTAAAGATAGCATGGCATACATCAAAACACATGTAGAGCTCATGCCCATAACATGCACACATCAAAAGCAACAAAAATAACAAATCCTCAAGTTCTGATAAGTAACAGCAGGTAACAGGAATTAGCACTCTTGCATCAGAGATTTGGGCATCAAGATGGACACGAATGAACATGGCACAATGGAACAAAATGAAGAGCATCTCGTAACGAACATTTTGATATATTACACGCACGAAACGGAGCTATATGCAGAGAGTTATGATGCAATGAACCGGAGCATGTATTGTGAAAACTTTAGGACTTAGAGAAAATCGGGGAGGGGAAGAAGGTCAACCCTCTCGGTCGGGTCCAGATCGGATCGGGCTCGAGCTCGTTGCTCGCCGGCGGTGGAGGCGACGGCCGGCGTGGAAGAGGGAGGAGGCGCCGGAGAGCTCGGGCGAGACGGGGCCGGAGCGGAGGACGACGGCGGCGGGGGTCGGCGACGCCGGGCGGAGCGGCGCGGGCACCGAGGCGGCGGCGTGGTGCCGGTGGTGGGGCGCGGGAGGACGGCGGCGGTTGGCGGCGACGGGATCCGGCGGCGGCGCGGGGAGCCGTGGGAGGAGCGGCGGGCGTGCGGGCGAGGCACGGGGCCGGCGGGCCGGCGGCGCGGGGCCACGTGGCAGGCTGGGAGTGGCCGGGCGCGGCGGCGGGTTTTGTCCGGCGCCGGGCGGACACGTCCGGCGGCGCGGAGGAGCGGCTAGGGTTTCGGGGATCCGGAATTTCGGAGGGGGGAGGTGTTTTATAGGTAGAGGGAGCTAGGAGACTCCAAATGGAGCACGGTTTTCGCCCACACGATCGTGATCGAACGACCTAGAGCATGGAAGTGACTTAGAGGGGTTTTGGGCTGTTTTGGAGGGGTGTTGGGCTGCAACACAAAAGGACTTTGCGGTTACCCGGTTAACCGTTGGAGTACCAAACGACCTCCAAATGGAACGAAACTTGACAGGTGGTCTACCGGTGGTATACCAAGGCCACTTGACAAACCTCGGTCCATTCCGAGAACATTCAACACCCACTCACGAAAAGAAACAAGAGGGGTGCGCCGGAGGAGGTGGGAGTGCCGGATTGCAAAACGGACAACGGGGAAAATGCTCGCATGCAAGAGACGAACACGTATGCAAATGAGATGCACATGATGATATGATATGAGATGCATGACATGAACAAAATGCAAAACGAAAATAAACAAAACCCGACCACGAAGGGAATATCATAACGCATAGCCGAAAATGGCAAGAGTTGGAGTTACAAATATGGAAAGTTACATCCGGGGTGTTACAACACTCCACCACTACGAGAGGATCTCGTCCCGAGATCTAGGACTGAAAGAACTCCGGATATTCGGAACGGAGATGGTCCTCGCGTTCCCAGGTGGCTTCTCGGTCGGAATGGTGCGACCACTTCACTTTCAGGAATTTGATTGACTTGTTGCGAGTCTTGCGCTCAGTTTCTTCAAGAATAGCAACGGGGTGCTCATGATAAGACATATCTTCTTGGAGGTCAATCTCTTCGAAGTTGATGGTGCGCTCAGGAGTCTTGAAGCACTTGCAAGCTGTGACACGTGGAACACATCGTGCACGTTCGCGAAGTTGGAGGGAAGCTCAAGTTGATAGGCGAGGTCGCCTCTTTTGCCAATGATCTTGAAAGGACCCACGTATCTAGGGGTAAGCTTCCCTTTGATACCGAAGCGATGAGTGCCTTTCATTGGAGAGACGCGGAGGTAGACATGGTCTCCGATCTCGAAAGCCAAATCACGGTGCTTACTATCATAGTAATTCTTCTGGCGCGATTGCGCCGCTTTGAGATTTTCACGGATGACTTTACACATTTCTTCAGCCTCTGTGATTAAGTCATTGCCAAGAAGTTGGCGTTCACCAGTCTCTGACCAATTGAGAGGAGTACGACACTTTCTGCCATAGAGGATTTCGAATGGGGCCTTGCCCGAACTTGCTTGGAAGCTGTTGTTGTAGGAGAATTCGGCATATGGAAGACAATCTTCCCATTTCATGCCAAATGAAATGACACAAGCCCTGAGCATATCTTCAAGGATTTGATTGACTCGCTTGACTTGGCCACTAGTTTGAGGATGGAAAGCTGTGCTGAAGCGAATGTTGGTGCCCATGGCCTTTTGGAAGGAGTCCCAGAACTTAGAAGTGAAGATGCTTCCACGATCTGAAGAAATCAATTGTGGAATGCCGTGCAAAGAGACAATCCTGGAGGTGTATAGCTCTGCCAACTGAGCTGCTGTGATAGATTCTTTGATTGGAAGGAAATGAGCCACTTTAGAAAGCTTGTCAATGACAACGAAGATAGCATCATTTCCGCGCTTGGACTTTGGAAATCCAGTCGTCCATTTCGATATGATCAAACTTCCATTCTGGGATAGCAAGAGGTTGGAGGAGACCAGCTGGTCATTGGTGTTCTGCTTTCACCCTTCGACAGACATCACATTCATTCACGAATTGAGCGATTTCTCGCTTCATTCGAGTCCACCAATACGACTGCTTGAGGTCATGGTACATCTTCATACTTCCAGGATGAATGGAAAGAAGAGAATTGTGCGCCTCGTTCATTATGACTTTCTTAGATCACCTTTAGGAACCACAATCCGGTCCTCAAAGAATAAAGTGTCTCTGTCATCAACACGATAGCACTTGTATTTGGAAAGGCCCTTGTCGATACCATGTTTCACCTTATTCACCATGGTATCCAGGAGTTGTGCTTCACGAATTTGATCTTCCAAAGTAGGAGAGACTATGAGGTTGGCAAGAAAGCCTTGAGGAACAACTTGGAGATTCAGCTTGCGGAAAGCTTCACAAAGATCCAGTTAGAATGGCTTGAGAATTAAACTGTTGCAATAAGCCTTCCTGCTCAAAGCATCTGCAATGACATTGGCTTTGCCTGGAGTATATTCAATACTCGAATTGTACTCTTGAATCATTTCGACCCAACGAGTCTGCCTGAGGTTGAGGTTGGGCTGAGTGAAGATGTAGTTGAGACTCTTGTGATCGGTGAATATGTCCACTTGTCTTCCCAACAAGAGATGTCTCCATGTTATTAATGCATGGACAACTGCCGCCAACTCAAGATCGTGAGTGGGGTAGTTCTTTTCGTTGGGCTTCAACTGATGAGAGGTATAGGCCACAACTTTCTTCTCTTGCATTAACACAGCACCGAGACCTTGAAGAGAAGCATCACAGAAAACTTCAAATGGCTTGGATTCGTCAGGAGGAGTTAAGACAGGAGCTGTGACGAGTTTCTCTTTGAGAGTGTTGAAAGCAACGTCACACTCAGGAGACCAGACATACTTCACATGCTTCTGGAGGAGGTTGGAAAGAGGCTTTGCAATCTTAGAGAAATTCTCAACGAATCTTCGGCAATAGCTTGCAAGACCAAGAAAACTGCGGAGCTGCTTGACATTCTGAGGAGGTTCCCAATTCACAATTGCGGACACCTTCTCGGGATTAACAGCGATGCCCTTGGCAGAGATGATGTGACCAAGGTAAAGAACTTCATCGAGCCAAAACTCACATTTGGAAAACTTCGCATAAAATTGATACTCTCTGAGCTTGTCGAGCACCAATCGCAAATGTTTGGCATGATCCTTCTTATTCTTGGAGAAGACCAAGATATCATCGAGATACACCAGGACGAATTCATTGGTATAGGGGTTGAAGATGAAATTCATCATCCGAGAGAATGTTGGAGGAGCATTGACAAGGCCGAAAGACATGACAGTATATTCATAAGAACCAAAGCTTGTTCTGAATGCTGTCTTGGGAATATCTTCTTCACGAATGCGAATCTGATGATAACCCATTCGAAGGTCAAGCTTGGAGAATACTTTAGCACCTTTAAGTTGCTCGAATAGCTCATTGATGTTGGGAAGTGGATACTTGTTCTTGATTGTCTTCTTGTTCAATGGACGGTAGTCGACACAAAGTCGGTTCCGTGCCATCCTTCTTCTGGACAAAAAGAACACCACAACCCCATGGAGATGAACTCGGTCTGATCAAACCCAGACGCTCTTGTTCATCGAGCTGTTTCTTCAATTCCTTCAGCTCCTTGGGTCCAAGATTGTATGGACGCTTGCAAACGGGTTCGGTGCCAGGCTCAAGATCAATAACAAACTCAACTGGCCGGTGAGGAGGCATACCCGGAAGCTCTTCTGGAAAGACATCTTGGTACTCACAAATGACTGGAATCTGAGAAATAGCATTCAATTCGCCCTTCTCATTGGGAGAAAATAACCGAATGGTTTCATCATGAGCGGCATAAATGATAACATCCTCAGACGAGTGTGTCAATTGAATTTCCCTGGCAGCACAATCAAGTTGAGCCTTGTGCTTAGAAAGCCAGTCCATCCCGAGAATTAGATCAATATCCGAGTCACCAAGAACCATTGGAGAAGATAAAAATTTATAGTTGTCGATCTTGATAGAAACATCCAGAGCCATCATTTTGGTATTCATGAATAAGCCCGGAGAGGAAACCGCTATCGGCTTAGACAGATCGACAGTATGCAAATTGTTCATGGATGCAAAAGGTCTTGATATGAAAGAAATAGATGCACCAGTATCAAATAAGACTTTTGCAGGAATATCATTAACTGAGAGATTACCCATTATCACATCAGTAGATTCCTCCGCTTGAGCTGCATTCATCATGTTCACCTTTGCAGACTTGGGATTATGCTTGACCACTGCATTGCTGGAAGATCTCACAGGAGGAGGAGGCGGAAGGCGCCTTTGGTTGAAGCATTTGTTAGCATAGTGACCTTTCTGCTGACACTTGTTGCAAGTCACCTCTGAGAGTGGACGATGATAAGGAGCATTCGACTTTGGAGCTTGATTCTGAGACTTGTTCTGATAGCCAGGGTTGGAAGAGTGGGAAGATCCATGGCCACCTTTGTTCTTCTGCTGGTAAGGCTGACGAAACGGAGGAGGAGGAGGCAACCAGAACTTCTGTTGCTTAGCAGCCACTAGTGAGGAAGAAGAAGACTGAACTGCGTCTCTGACTCTCTTCTTAGAAGCCTCACACTTGAGCTGAGCAGCCTCTTGCTTCAGTGCCATGTTATAGAATTGATCAAACTGAGTAGGCTCAACAAGAACGAGAGCTAACTGCAGATCCTCTCTAAGGCCACCTCTGAAGTGATAGATCATGCTCTTTTCATCAGGAACGTCTTGTTTAGCGAAGCGAGCAAGTTTCTGAAACTGGATGTTGAATTGATACACAGACATGTTGCCTTGCTTGAGATTGCGGAACTCCTCACGCTTGCTCTCAACAACACTTTGTGGAATGTGGTGCGCTTTGAAGTCCCGACAGAAGTCAGTCCAAGTGATCACACGACCTCCTCTGGAATCTTTGTATTGTTGATACCAATCAGCAGCTTGGTCCTTGAGCTGAAAAGAAGCGAACTTGACATAGTCCTCAGGCCTGACATTGCTACATTCAAAATGCTTGTTGATGTCCACGAGCCAATCATCGGCATCTGTGGCCTCGGCACAGTAGCTGAAAGACTTGGGCTGATTTGCGAGAAACTGGTTGAGGGTAGCGAAGTGAGGCTGATTGTTGCCTTGGCCTTGATTTCCTTGATTGCCTTGCCCTTGGGTGCGTTCTTGCAAGAGTTGCAGAATCATCTGAGCATTGGCGTTGGTGGCTGCCATGATAGCTTGCCATGCCTCCGGAGGCGGAGGTGGTGGCGGAGGGTTCGCCTGACTCCCTTCATTGCGTTCCGGATTCTGACGCGTTGGCGGAGCCATCCTGAAGAGGGTGACATCCGTTAGCATCTTGATAGACAGATAGGCAAATAGACAAGTTGAATCAACGGATAGAAATTGCAACATATAGTCTTCACAATAAACATTCGAACGAGGATGAACGAATGAATTCCATAGTAAATCATCACACTTCCATTAAGTTGAGAAGCCACTTAGAAAAAGGTATGGAATCAACATTTGACTTCGAAGCAACTCGAATACCACAATTCAAAACAAAACAAAGTATTGGCTTGCAGAATAAGCCGGAACAAACATATGATAGAGATTTCGTCCGAAGTTTTTGTGGTGGGGCCCACACGGGCTCGATCGTACAGCACCATCATGTACAAGGCAGTGCACATGACATACGAAGCGTCCCCGAGTCGGCATAGCCAAGGACTCTTTAAGACACTACGAGACCACTGTAAAACCAACCGTGGAAAGGCGGACCACTAGACGTCGAACCCCAATCTCATATCATGCGTCTGTCGGAAAGATATCCTAGGAGCTACTTGAATTCCCACTTATAAACTCCCGAAACTTTCTGGTTATGCAATCTGGTGTTGGGGATACAGGGGACACAAAATATATCACCCAAACTAGCAATCCCTAGATCCAGCTGTATCCATCCGTCAACACATAACCAAGAAACCTTCGGAAATCGTGTACCTCAACCTTCGAAAAGCATCCGTTATACGAGTTATGGCAATACTCCCGAACTCCCGCCCCAGTACTGGGTGGCGTCGAGGTGATCTCACCAACAACTGCATAAAAGAGATTTCGATGTCGGCGAAACTCAGGTATTCCAGAACTGCAACGATAAAATTGTGATGACAACACCTCGGAGCTCAACTCCCCGGGACACTGCCACAACCCCTAAATGTCAGGAGGCACCAAGAACAATGTTCTCGTCACAAAACCATCGGAACGATTCTAAGATACCCGCGTGATCCTAAATTTTTTTTAGTGAAATTTGAGGAGAGAAGAGTCAAAACTTCTACGTCAGGAGGCCTCACCAGAGCGACACAGGGACTGAGGAGTAAAAAGAATCCTACTCTCCGATATATATAATCCTAAGACTCAAAACATTTTTGTTCTAGACTCAACAACGCCAGCGATTCGATCAAGCAGGGGGCTCCAAAGTCGGGGATGGCTCTGATTACCAACTTGTAACGCCCACGATGCGGCTATATCTCCCACGTGTCGAGGCACGACTTAGAGGCATAACCGCATTGTGGTTTTGTCGCAAGAAGGGTCATCTTCACACGATCCCATGTAATGAACAAGAATGGGATAACGAGAGTTGGCTTATAATCGCCACTTCACACAATACATAAATATAATTCATACATCATCCAAAATCCACACATAGACCGACTACGGTCAAAACCAAATGAAAATAAGATAACCCCAAATGCTAGATCCCCGATCATCCCAACTGGGCTCCACTACTGATCATCAGGAAAAGAAACATAGTAATGACCACGTTCCTCATCGAACTCCCACTTGAGGTCGGTTGCATCATCTACACTGGCATCGTCGGCACCTGCAACTGTTTTGGTAGAATCTGTGAGTCACAAGGACTCAGCAATCTCACACCCGCGAGATCAAGACTATTTAAGCTTATAGGAAAGGATGGTGTAAAGAGGTGGAGCTGCAGCAGGCACTAAGCATATATGGTGGCTAACATACGCAAATGAGAGCGAGAAGAGAAACAACGCAACGGTCGCGAAGCTAGAAATGATCAAGAAGTGATCCTGAAACTACTTACGTTCATGCACAACACAAACCGTGTTCACTTCCCGGACTCCGCCGAGAAGAGACCATCATGGCTACTCACACGGTTGATGTATTTTAATTGGGTCAAGTGACAAGTTCTCTACAATCGGACATTAACAAATTCCCATCTGCCTCATAACCGCGGGCACGGCTTTTGAAAGAGAATACCCTGCAGGGGTGTCCCAACTTAGCCCATTATAAGCTCTCACGGTCAACAAAGGATAAACCTTCTCCTAGGAAGACCCGATCAGTCTCGGAATCTAGGTTTACAAGACATTTCGACAATGGTAAAACAAGACCAGCAAAGCCACCCGAATGTGCCGACAGATCCCGATAGGAGCTGCACATATCTCGTTCTCAGGGCACACCGGATGGGCAAGACGTCGGGTTGGCATAGACCCTGGTTGCCCAGGGGCGCCGGACATCGCCCAGTTTGGGCCAGCACTCGAAGGAGCACTGGTCCGGGGGTTTAAATAAAGATGACCCTCGGGCTCGCGAAAACCCAAGGGAAAAAGGCTTAGGTGGCAAATGGTAAAACCAAGGTTGGGCCTTGGTGGAGGAGTTTCATAGGTAGAGGGAGCTAGGAGACTCCAAATGGAGCACGGTTTTCGCCCACACGATCGTGATCGAACGACCTAGAGCATGGAAGTGACTTAGAGGGGTTTTGGGCTGTTTTGGAGGGGTGTTGGGCTGCAACACAAAAGAACTTTGCGGTTACCCGGTTAACCATTGGAGTACCAAACGACCTCCAAATGGAATGAAACTTGACAGGTGGTCTACCGGTGGTATACCAAGGCCACTTGACAAACCTCGGTCCATTCCGAGAACGTTCAACACCCGCTCACGAAAAGAAACAAGAGGGGTGCGCCGGAGGAGGTGGGAGTGCCGGATTGCAAAACGGACAACGGGGAAAATGCTCGCATGCAAGAGACGAACACGTATGCAAATGAGATGCACATGATGTCATGATATGAGATGCATCACATGAACAAAATGCAAAACGAAAAAAAACAAAACCCGACCACAAAGGGAATATCATAACACATAGCCGAAAATGGCAAGAGTTGGAGTTACAAATATGGAAAGTTACATCCGGGGTGTTACATCCCGTCCTCTGCCACTCTCTATCTCCCGACACTGAACGCCGCCGTCGCCGCCGCTCGCTGTTGCTGCGCCCACCGCCACGGCCTCGCCTCTCCGACGTGTCTAAGAGCTTCAGCGTGCCTCCCTCGTCCTCTCCGTCGACCCACGCACCTCCGGACGGCCTCCATCATCGCCACCATCGTCTTCTTCACTGCCGGCCGCCATGGATCTCCACCACTCGCTCGTCGCCTGCAGGGCCTCCCCCGAGCCACCGACCTGCTCGTCGACCTCACTGTGAGCCCCTGCTTCAAACATCTCTTCCTCCCCTCACGTTTGTGCACTCTAGCCCCATCCCCCCCGCGCCCGAGAGCTTCTGCCACCGGCCATGTCGCCGCCGCCGCTTTAGCCACCGCAGCTCGCTCCCAAGCGCGTCACCATATTCCTTGCACCACGAGGGTGCCGAAGAGCCCCTCGGTTTCCCTCCCCGAGCCCTACAGCCCCGCGCCGCTCGAGGCCGAGCTCCGGCCGCCGCCACGAGCTCTGCTCCAGCGAGCTCTAGCCACCCCACCTCCTCGCACCTGCCCCTAGATGCGGGAGAGCACGGGCTATGCCCCGGTGCTCTCAGCCGCCGCTCCCGTGGGCCGTACTGCGGACAACCGCCGCGACCAGAGGTCGCCGGCGACGAGCCGCCATCGTACCACCGACCAGTGGGTCCCATAAGTCAGGTGATTAGCTTAGGCTAATCACCGTTTAACCAAACCTCCCTGACACTGACAGATGGGCCTCGGCGGCCGCTAATTGTTATTTAGGCTAACTAACCCTTTGTTTAACATAGTGTCACTGATATGTGGGCCCTGCATGTCAGGTTTGACCCCAGTCAGCGCAGTTGACCTGCTGACCTCAGCCTGACTTAACGCTGACGCAGTAAAGTTTTTCTGTGATTTTAGATAAATCAGAAATGATTTAATAATTCCAGAAAATAGCCAAAACTTTTAAAAATCATAGGAAATCAAGCGTAACTCCAAATGAAATAATTTATATATGAAAAATTATCAAAAAAATGCAATCTATCCATCTGTATCGTTTTCATGCATGACAAACAAAGTTATACCTGATGTATAAGTGAAAAGATGATAATGGCATTTAAATAACCACATGTGGAGTTTGAATTTGAATCTTGGATTCAAACCAACTTCATTTAAATTGTTGCTAGTTGCATTAGCTCAAAACACAGCATATTGCCATGTCATGATCATGCATCATATTGTTGCATTGCATTGATTGTGTTCCTTCTCTGTTGCCGGTATTTGTTCCCCCTCAGTAGACATTGTTTCAGACGTTGTGATCGATGACACTGATGAACACACAATACTATCTTCAGAAGTGCCAGGCAAGCAAAAACCCCTTGTTCTCCGATACAATCCCACTCTCTCGCTCCTGCTCTCTTGTACTGCATCAGGACAACAACGATTCTACTATTACATGCTGTGGTAGGTGAACCCCTTTCCTTTGCATGACCTGTCATTGCCACAGTAAATAGATGAAACCCACTAGCATGAGTAGGAGTTGTTTGAGCCCTGATGTGCCTACTCATTCATGCTTGTTTGTCATGCCTGCTACTGCTTAGAGTTGAGTCAGGTCCGATTCATCGGGGATGAACTGGAATGTGGTGAACATGTCCTACTGTTGAGAGCTATGTGTGTGAACGTGATTTGTTAAAGGTAGCATTGAGAGGCCATATGGTGGGTTGTCTCATTGAAGCCGTCCTCAGGAACTGAGTTCTGTCTTTGTGATCCATGAACAACTACTACCACACGTTGGGCCCTGAAATATGACCCCGCTCGACTTATTAACCCCCTGTCCTCTGTCCAGGAGTTGCATGTAGTTTCTGGTGTTTGTAGTATGCTGGAGGCCGTGCGCAGCGCTGACCCGAGTGGTGGGCTATGATGCCGTAGGCACGTGGCACGGTGTATCGGGACGCCCGTTTGGTGCCTCGGGAACCCTGCACACATCGTTCGGGGCCGTATGTGGAAACCTCGGCCGGACTCCCTTCGGATCGAACCTGAATAGGCGATAAACCTGGACTAGGGACTTGTGTGGTTAGTCAGGTCATGGTCTACACCCACGTCGGCTTTCGCTTGAAGTCTGCCGAGCACATGTCGTGTGCTGACGCTAAGTGGTGGAAACATGTGTGAAGAAGTACACCCCTGCAGGGTTACAAATGATGTATTCGAATAGCCGCGTCCGCGGTAAAGGACCTCTGGGTTGCCTATACAGTTCATAGACAAGTGAAAGTGGATACTCTAAAATGCACAAGATAAGCGTGAGTGCTATGGATGGCCTTCTCGTAGGGAGATGGGAGCGGATCCATAGTGGTGTATTGATATGGTGAATATGTGAACTCGTGTGCGCCACCTCAAAAGAGTTACTTGTAGTCGTAGTTTAGGATAGCCACCGAGTCAAAGCTGGCTTGCTGCAGTTAAACTCCACCACCCCCTTTGTTGATACCGATGCATATGTAGCTACATCTGATGTAAGTCTTGCTGGGTACATTTGTACTCACGTTTGCTTAATTTATGTTTTGCAGAGAGACTTCAGTCTCGCTAGTAGTTCCGCGTGGACTTCGACATTTAGCTTGTTACCTCAGCTACGATCTTGTGCCCTCGGCAGGCTCTTGTAGATAGTCAGGCTTCCCAGCCTTTTCATTTGTAGTTGTCTGTACTCAGACAACTTATGCTTCCGCATGTGCTTATTGCTTGTAAGACTTGAATATGCTGGGTCATCAGACCCATGTTTGTAATATCTGGCTCCTCGGAGCCTAATGAATAAATACATTGAGTCATAGAGTCTTATTATGATGCCATGTTGTATTTGCACATATCGAGCATATTGTGTGTATGTTATTGAAATGCTTGGTATGTGTGGGATCCGACAACCTAGTTGTTTATCATTGGTAGCCTCTCTTACCGGGAAATGTCTCCTAGTGCTTCCACTGAGCCATGGTAGCTTGCTACTGCTCCAGAACACTTAGGCTGGCCGGCATGTGTCCTTCTTCGTTCCTGTGTCTGTCCCTTCGGGGAAATGTCACGCGGTGTCTACTGGAGTCCTATTAGCCTGCTACAGCCTGGATTCTCCGGAGTCCTGTTAGCCCAGTTGCTATAGCCCGGATTCACTCGCTGATGACCAACACGTTCGTTGCTGGGTCATGTATGCCTATCCATGTAAGTTAGTGCCACTTTGGGTTTACGACTAGTCATGTCGGCCCGGGTTCTCTGTCATATGGATGCTAGCGACACTATCATATATGTGAGCCAACAGGCGCAAACGGTCCCGGGTCAGGTAAGGTGGCACCCGTGGGAATACCGTGCGTGCAAAGTGATACGATGTGTTACATGCTAGATCGGTGTGACTAAGAATCGGGGTCCTGACAGCTTTGGTATCAGAGCCTGACTGCCTGTAGGATTACCAAGCCAAACTGGTCGAAGTTGAGTCTAGAAATGCTTTAGTTATATAAGGGATTTGATTGTGGATGTGAACGTAAGGCTGTTTTTACTCCTTTACCTTATGCCCTTCTGATCTGAGTCACCCTCTTCTCTTCTATGGGGATTAAGAACTAGGCTTCTCATCTTTCTATCAGGATGACGTGTTACTAATCCGCAGACTTATAGGATTGATGGATTCAAGTCTCAGTTCAGTTTCTATTACTTCCTTATGTTCATAGCTGGCCTCAGAACCTTGATGTTGTGATGATGAGTGGTTATGCCACCATTTTGCAGGATGTCTCAATTCTTTTGAGCATTTACCGTCGTTATGCTGTCCAAGTCATCCCAGGTTTCGAAATAGTCTGATGCATTTGCAACTCCCTTCTTTCCGTTCCTGATGTTTCTTTGGGCCAGTTTAACCACACTAATCGGTGAGTTGAGGTACTTTGTTGCGTCGACTTATATGTTGGAGCTATTATTATGACCCTAGGTGTCTTAGAGGACCACCTAGTAATCTAGCCATGTTTTGTGTTCCCGGTGTGATGATTCTGGCCGTTATTCTTGAAAGCATCCCATGATGCCATTTAGTTAGTAGGCATTCTATTCCTGGGTTTTGAACCCGAGATTCACCCTACTCATTCATGTTGGTAGTGTTTGCAAGTTCCTTAGGATATTAGTAACCTTTGCGATAGTCCTCGAGGTCCATGGTATATCCTTCTTCCAAATACCATGATCTACTTATGGCAGAAGTTCATTTGAACCAAAAGATCACAACCAGAGTACTCTTGATGAGTTCTCCATTCTACATTGTGAATCTGCCAGTTCTACTTTTCTTCATGGGTTATCCAGAAGAAATATGTTGAACTCATTCGACATGCTAGTCTATGCAAACACAACTCAGAAAATTGTATGTTCCTTGAGTTGTCCCTCTTTAGTTGTATCTCGGCCTTCACCTATCAGTTGATAGTCAAGAGCGTGTGTGCATTCATGTTCATCGGTGCCTTTTACACTTGTGGTCCGTCAAGCCATTCCATTCCGGAATGACTAGGAGAAACAAACTCCGGTACCTCATCCATATCTAGGATTGGGTCAAAGCAGTTGTATTCCGCAGATTAAGAATGCCAATCCAGCTTTGTTCTGTTATCTCGGAGTATTACCCCCTTTATGTCAGGATTGTCATGAGAATTGCAGCATCTCTCATGAATTCTTGACGCAGTGATACTTCTTGCCATCATTTTTCATTCCCCGGTCCCGTGTTGTCGCAACTGGAATGCCGACAAGTGAACCATGATGTGTGAAATCAATACTCCTAGCAACCATGTTGCTTGGTAGTTAATGGACATTAATATCATGCTTAGCGTGTTGGTTATCAAATCACTATTCTAGGATTGATCATGCTACCTTGTCCTTATTTCTGGTGCACTCTTCGATCTTTGAGCTAGGATTGAATCCCTTGCTCTTCTGATCATGCCATCTTGCCTTGAAAAGCAAGATTGTTCTCGAGCTTAGAGACATATCGGTGGTTCCTGATTTTCCGGATATCTTCACGGAAGTATCACCAGGTCGTCCCCTGACCGATATGTTGAGTTTGTGATCAAGTTGGTTTTCCAATAAACCACTCTTTCCCCAAGAATCTATGTTGGATACCCCTGAGCTAGTTGGTTAAGCCAAACAACAACTTGGAGAGTTGGAAGATATAAGCTTGTCTGACTCAGTTCATGTGAAGGGATATCTTTTGTGTGTGTGTGTGTTGAAGAAACATGATATCTTCATTGATTGGTCCTCGTGATCAGTTATTGGATCTATTGTCTTGTCCAAACTTTGATTTGAGGGTGGGCTATCCTCAAATCAAATCAGAACCAACAATGTTCATAATGTTGTCTTACTCGTGGTTGATCCCTCGGGCATACGCCATTACATCCTTTGGTCTGACCAATGCTATCACCGTGTTCACTTAATTGTGGAATTCCATCTATATGGAAGCCTGTATGGTTTGTTGTTGAGCCCATTGACAACATTTTCATCTTGTCCATGATTCATGTTGAACATCTAAGTTAGCGTTGGAAACTTTTGAAAGCATTTTTTTCTTCGTGCTAGCTCATGAAGTTTATGTTTTGATGGAAGAAGTGACTTCCTCTAATTCACGTGCATATGATGCAAGTTGCTGCCGTGATTTTGAGAACATTTTTTTCGCTTCCTCTGGAATCATCCCAAGTCAGTCATGCATACGTCCGAAATATTCTGTGGTCTGGAGACTTGCAACCTTCATTCTATATGAATCCCTAGCACACCAAGCCACTGATTGATTTGTTCAAGGAAAAGAAGTTCTTAAGTGCTAATCCTTAAGGACCAAAAGGTACATGTGCAGGACTTCGCTTTCCGCAATGATGGTTCCCAATCAGAAATCGGTAGTGTTTCGTTGTAAGACTACATGTGGTCATTGTCAGTGTCAAAACCGGCGGATCTCGGGTAGGGGGCCCCAAACTGTACGTCTAAGGTCGATGGTAACAGGAGACAGGGGACACAATGTTTACCCAGGTTCGGGCCCTCTCTATGGAGGTAATACCCTACTTCGTGCTTGATTGATCTTGATGAATATGATTATTACAAGAGTTGATCTACCACGAGATCATATTGGCTAAACCCTAAAAGTCTAGCCTGTATGACTATGGTAATGAATATATCTTCCAGACTAAGCTCTCCGGTTTATATAGACACCGGAGAGATCTAGGGTTACATAAGGTCGGTTACATAGAAAGGAATCTACATGTTTGATCGCCAAGCTAGCCTTCCACGCCAAGGAGAGTCCCATCCGGACACGGGTGCAGTATTCGGTCTTCGTATTTTCACAACCAATCAGTCCGGCCCATGGCTAATAGGCCGGACGCCCGAGGACCCCTTAGTCCAGGACTCCCTCAGTAGCCCCTGAACCTGGCTTCAATGACGAGGAGTCCGACATGCAAATTTGTCTTCGACATTTCAAGGCGGGTTCCCTTTCCGAACTCCAAGATAGTCTTCGGACGCAATGATTGTATCTGGACCTGTACACACAACCGCAGAGAGTATAATATCCTACGAGTCCAATCCGCTGACAACTTTTTTGGTACCATGACATCACGCCTGCCCGATCATTATTTTGAACCATTTTTCATCTGCCGCTCCACGCTTCGAGACGCGGTTGCTATTGGCACGTCTTGTCGAAGCAGAGATCGTGTCCCCTTATCTCGGGACTCTCATCAATATGGGTATGGGTAACCCAACCGTGCCATTTACACAGCCCTTGGGAATAGGCGAGTTTTAAGGCGAGTGGGGAGGCGCTTGATATTCATGGCCTTTATAAGGGGATAAGGATTCCCTTTCTCCAGCACCCAAGTCCTCATCTTTCTCTATCTCTGGAAAGCATCCGACTATGTCCGTATCCGGAGGTCAAGGCAAGTGGATGGTCTCCTCCATCAAGGAGAAAGACATTGCCGAGCTTCGGGCGGCCGGGTACTTGGCGAAGGAAATCGCCCACCGTCTTCCAGCCCAGGGGCAAGTCGTCCCCACCCCGAAGCCTACTGAGAGGGTAGTTTTCCTCCCTCACTTCGTCCGTGGACTAGGGTTTCCACTTCACCCTTTCGTCCGCGGACTGATGTATTATTACGGGCTATATTTCCATGATCTAGCCCCGAACTCCTTCCTCAACATCTCGGCGTTCATCGTCGTGTGTGAGGCCTTCCTCCGCATCCAACCCCACTTCAGGCCGTGGCTTAAGATCTTCAATGTGAAGTCGAAGGTGGTGGATGGACAGCACATGGAGTGCGGGGGCGCCATGGTGAGCAAGCTGACCAACGTCTCCTAGCCAAAAGGCACTTTCATGGAGACGGTAAAGGAATGGCCGAAACAGTGGTTCTATATCACAGAACCCCGCGGCGCCACCTGGGCCGCAGCTGCCGAATTCAACTCCGGCGCTCCCATGCGACTTACCTCGTGGGTCAAGAAGAGCCCGAACTGGTGTTCGCCAGATGAGCTGATAGCCCTGCAGACGCGCGTTCAAAGCATGGTGGACAAAGATGTCAAACTTGTCGATGTAATCCAGGTGATGGTAGTTCGCCGGATTCTCCCGTGCCAAAGCCGAAGCCGCCCTCTATGGGAGTTCAATCCAAAGAAGCACCATACCCTGAAGAGGCTCTTCGAAACCACTCACGAAGACACCTGGAAGTTGCTCTTTAAGGGCGACGAGAAACTGCCAGCTACAGATTCGGACCGCGGGCACGACATTAATCACCTCGCCAATGAGGTATGTTATTTTTAACGCATCCCCTACTTGCTTATTTCAAGGATGATATCTAAGCTTTTGTTATCATTACTTCTTCAGGACTGGATGGAGGGGGCGAAGCGGATCCAGTGTCTGGCTCCGCTTCCTGAAGAACCAGTCATCCCGTGTTTAGCGAAGATGCTGGTGCCGGCGCCCTATAAGGCGCCGGAGAAGAAGGCCAAGAAAAAGGTCAAGGGGGACAAAAGTGGCCCCCGTTGCAAGGGTACTTCGGACGTGACGTCCGAAGACGAAGAGACCCATTCGTCCGTCCCTGAGGACGATGACGACGGCGAGGAGGAGGAGAACAACCCCCCCTGAGGAGGGAAAGAAGAAGAGGGCGGCCTCCATGAATCTGGAGGTGGGGACGCCCAAGAAGAGGAAGGGCTCCCTTGCAGTCAACACCGCGTGGGACGTCGACAGCAGTCCGGAGTGATGCCCCCACACTAAGCCCCAGGCCGCATCGTAATTTTTATGACTCACGCGTACCCGTGTATCCGGCCCCTCCTCTTTATTGACATGGTTAATTATGTTATTACAGTCCGGCCCACGACAGCTTCCAGGGATCCTCATCCGGAGGTTCGTTGGATTCAAAGGAAATGGCCAGCGTGTCACTGCCGACCGCTCACTCCCCTGAGGCCAAGGGTGATGCGGAGGTGCTGTCTCGAAGGACTTTCCCGGGCCGGGAGAGGTCCAGGAGGCGCCAGAAGGCGAAACCTCCGTCGCTGGGCACCAGGGGGAGCCAATCCCCCTGGAGACTGGCGATGAGGGCCGTATTCAGTTCGGCCCTTAGCCGAACATGATTCTGGAGACCGTTGCGGCTCCAGAGTCCGGAGTGCAACCTCCTTCGAAAGAGGGGGGGTGCACCAATTCCATCGGTGACCCCTGTCCAAGCAGGGGCACCGGACAATCGGATGGAAGCGCTACGAGGCGCCTCCATTGTGGACGAGCACCGTATCCTTATGGGTACGGTGATTGAGAAGGTTCAGTCTGCCAAGAGAGGACTAAACAAAGCCTGCAGCAGCCTGTTGATAGGTTTTGAGGTAAGCAACATAGAAAGATAAAAACCCCAATGTAGCCAGTAGCCCTTGAGACACTGTCCGGTGTTCGGAAAGAAAGGCCGGACAGAGGATCAATATTGTAGGAGACTAACTTAATATGTATGAATAAGCAGGCATCGTTGTTGGCCGCGACCTCACATACTGCCAAAGTCTCTGAACTGAAGCAGAGCCTGGAGCGGGCCGAGGCAGAGCTCGGCGAGGTGAGGAGGCAGCTCCAAGAGAAGCAAGGTATGTAATGACTTGCCATGTATTCGGAAAGAATAAATTGTGTTTATTGACCGAATTGTCATGATATGTATAGGAGCCGCGACCGAGGTCGAGGCCCTAAAAAAGGCCATGGCCGAAGCCGAGGGGAAGGCTGTCAAGGAGCAGGCCGCCCGTAAGAAGCTCAAGGCCCGGGTCAACGAGGTCCAGCAAGAGCTCCAGGATGCGGTGAAGAAGTGCGAGACCTTGGAGCGCGATGCATCGGTTCAAGAGACCGAACTCGCCAAGGCTCGTCAAAGCACAGAGGCGGCCCGGACCGAAGCCCAGCGCGCCCTACAGGAGATCCAGGAGGCCAGGAAGATTGCGGCGGGTAGGGCATTTAACATGCAAAGCAAGTATGCGGAGAAGAAGTATATTTTACTAACCCGGATTCAGAGTTCTCCAGGGGCCTTTGTGGATCTGCCATGCAGTGTATCCGACGCTGCGGAGTTCTTCCGGGCCAAAGAAGGGAGCTCCATGGAGAAGCTGTTCTGGTCCCAATATCTTGCACCAGAACATCCGGTGCCTTTCATCGATCAGCTAAAACAGCTGGCCGAGCTGCACACGATGGCCGAACTGTCCATGAAGGATTTAATAATCCGGCAGTGGCCAGCCGAAGCTATACCCGGCAGCTGCTTCGGCCTTGTGAAGCGGCTGGTGAGTGCCTGTCCTCGGCTGGACGTCGTCAAGCGATCAGCCTGCATCGAGGGCGCGCGGATGGCCTTCGCGCGAGTAAAGGTGTGGTGGGCGAAGATGGACGCCATCAAGCTCGTGACCGAAGGGCCGCCCGAAGGCAAGGAGTACCGCACACCTGAGCGGTATTTTGGGGACGTTCTAGAGGGGTCTCGCATTGTAGCGACACAGTGTTCGCAAGACATCATATTTCAATGAATGTGTTCGAATTGGCCCTGCCTTGTATAATGAGACAGAGTGGTTATGTAATATAATTTATGTTTCGAAATTTTTACCTCCTGTGTGGCCGTGTTGTATGAAATCCGAGGGTTGGCCAGTCGTCGGCTTCTGCCCCCACGTAGGTAGTACGGAGGTGTTCGGGATGGAATCTAAACAATCTTGATCCAATTATATGGTCCTTGAAGGAGTTGTTTAGCGCAACGAACCAGGCAATCAGACTATGCGGCTTTAACGCCCTCACTTAGCAATAGGAGTTTGACAAATAACAATGTTGGCGCAGCCCCTAGTATTGAACTAGAGTGCTATAAGCGCTTGATCAGGAAGTGCCGATCCTTCGCGTAACGCGGAAGAAATCTCCAACGATTTACAACCTCCGAACAGATGACCAACTCTCGCCGCATCGTGACAGTCAGCTTTTGGCTTTCTCTACTGAGGTGGTCATCCGGATAAACCAGGGCACAATCGCAGTAGTTCTCCCTTTACTACCTTAGTCGATGTAGCGGAACGTAAGGTAGTAAGCACAGGAGCCGGGCAACCCAACTATTGACCAAAGACATGATTCGGAGTTGATGCATATAATGCTAAATTCGGGGTGCCGAACTTATCTATAAGAAGTGTTCGGACTTTGTTGCCGTATTGTGAGGCTCTGGGTGCTAGAAAATAAGTTATCAATGGAAAAAGGAGAACAGAAAGAGAGCAGAGATAATATCTGGGGCCTTTAAACTTGGGCCACAATCTGTTTCCATTATAATTGGATTAATGCGTCAAAGAACATTTATACAAATAGTGCGATAAGCAACTGGCTATTTAACATGCCGCAACCAAAGGCGAGCTGCGTGTGGGTCCTGACAATAGGTAGAGTGATCATTGAATTGACCTCTAGAACTTCCCCTACACGTCTGTGCTTCTTCCCATCCTGGTGTATTGGTCCTTTGACAGGACCAGTAATCAGGCCATCAAAGAAGGCCTATGTAAGAGAAACCTGAAAAAGGAAAAAAGGAAATAGTAAAAGTATATGTGCATCTGGGATCGGTCGAGCCGAACTGTGGATCACAGGCTAGCTGTGCCTCCATCGATGCCCATGGAATTTCGAGTGCGTAATTATGTACGCGTGGTACGAATGCCACTACTTGATCGGGACTAGGATGGAGGCCAAATTGCTAATCGAGCTCTTGACGAGCCGAGCTGTCCTGCTGCAGCATAGTCCGGACCCTCTTAACGATGTCCAGGGGCTCGGTAGCCGGATTACGGTTCTGCTTGAGAAGGCCGCTCTGTACTTCTGCTGCTAGGGCGGCGGTGTGCTCTTCTGTACGGAGGGAGCGTTCCGTGTCTCCGTTGACCGTTATGACGCCATGCGGACCAGGCATCTTGAGCTTAAGATACACATAGTGCGGTACTGCGTTGAACCGAGCAAATGCGGTCCGTCCGAGCAGTGTGTGATAACCGCCGCGGAATGGGACGATGTCGAAGATCAACTGTTCGCTTCGGAAATTGTCAGGGGATCCCAAGACAACCTCTAGTGTGATTGAGCTCGTACAGCGGGCCTCTACACCTGGTATGACTCCGTTGAAGGTAGTCTTTGTTGGCTTGATCCTTGATGGATTAATGCCCATTTTGTGCACTGTGTCTTGATAGAGCAGATTGAGGCTGCTACCACCGTCCATGAGGACTCTTGTCAGGTGAAATCCATTAATGATTGGGTCGAGGATCAGTGCAGCTGAGCCACCGTGACGGATACTAGTCGGATGATCCCGACGATCAAAGGTGATCGGAAATGACGACCATGGATTGAATTTTGGGGCGATTGGCTCTATCGCGTAGACGTCCCTAAGTGCGTGCTTGCGCTCCCGTTTGGGGATGTGTGTAGCATATATCATATTCACCATTTTGACTTGGGGGGAAACTTCTTATGTCCCCCTGTGTCCGGCTGCCGGGGCTCATCGTCATCGTCCTCACTTTGCGATCCCTTTTCCTTGCTCTCGGTGTTTAACTTGCCGGCCTGTTTAAAAACCCAACAATCCCTGTTGGTTTGATTAGCTGGTTTGTCTGGGGTGCCATGTATCTAGCACGGATGATCGAGTATGCAGTGCAAGCTGGATGGTCCCTGATTGTTCCTTTTATACGGCTTCTTCCGCTGACCAGACTTGGAGCCACTAAATCCGGCGTGAACTGTAGTGTCATCGGTATTATCGCCATTGCTTCAGCGTTTGTGTCTGTTGCGTCGGAGCTTGCTGTTTTTGACCTCAGAGGGGCCTGCCTCGCTGGCTGTGTTTTTGCTGCGAGCCAGCTAACTATCCTCACTCGCGCAAAAGCGGGTCATGAGTGCCATGAGGGCTGCCATAGATTTCGGCTTTTCTTGGCCGAGGTGGCGGGCGAGCCATTCATCGCGGATGCTATGTTTAAAGGCTGCTAGGGCTTCGGCATCCGGACAGTCAATGATCTGGTTCTTTTTAGTTAGGAACCTAGTCTAGAATTTCCTGGCTGACTCTCCAGGCTGTTGGACTATGTGACTTAAGTCATCGGCGTCTGGTGGCCGGACATACGTACCTTGGAAGTTGTCAAGGAATGCTTCTTCCAAGTCCTCCCAGCTGCCGATAGAATTTTCGGGCAGGCTGTTTAGCCAGTGCCGAGCTGGCCCTTTGAGCTTTAGTGGGAGGTATTTGATAGCGTGGAGGTCATCTCCGCGGGCCATGTGGATGTGGAGAATAAAATCCTCAATCCATACCGCGGGATCAGTTGTCCCATCGTATGATTCGATATTCACGGGTTTGAAACCTTCGGGAAATTCATGATCCATTACTTCATCAATGAAGCAAAGAGGGTGCGCGGCGCCTCTATATCGGGCCGTGTCGCGGCGTAGCTCCGATGGATTCCGTCTACAGTTGTCGGCCCGGGCGTGACTAGGTTTGTCATGTCCAAATAGGTAGCCATCTTCGTGCGTCGAGGAATGTCCTCGCGATCCGTAGATCGATCTGGTGTATCCTGCTCTGCTGTCCAGGTCCTGCCGAAGGTCGTATGTATAACCCCGAGCTGTTTTGTCTCTGTTTTTATGTGGCGGTAGGGTGGGCTACTGTTCGGCCTGAGTTGCCGCTTTATCCCGACCGTGTGGTGGTCGGTCCGCCGCACTGTCTCGACCGCGTGGTGGTCCGTCAGCCGCATTGCGCGGGGGAGGTACGGGCACCGGCGCCACCTCATCGAACTGAGGGAGCAATCTGCATTCTGGGTAACTCTTGGCTGGACGCTTGAGGCCGTATTCTTCGGCTGCCAGGACATCATTCCATCTGTCAGTGAGCAGGTCTTTGTCAGCCTGCAGCTATTGCTGCTTCTTCTTCAGGCTCCTTGCGGTGGCTATTAGCTGGCGCTTGAAGCGCCCCTGCTCGAGGGGTTCCTCAGGCACGATGAAATCTTTGTTGCCGAGGCTTTCCTCCTCCTCGTAGAGCGGATGATAACTGCCGTCCTCTGAGTCGTTGGGCATGGCCTGTTTGTCGGGACTGACTTGCCCGTTTTCTTGTTCCTGCTGTTCGGATGTTACCTCAACAGGGTCTTCATTGTTTTCGGCATCGTCCGGAGTATTATTTTCTCCAGTGCCAGTGTTACTTTCTTTTGAACGACATGACTTAGAGCGGCGCCGAGGACGCCGGCGCTTGGGGTGTATCTCAGGAGGTTTATTCTCAACTGGATTTTCGTTGTCGTTGTCGTTAGCTTCTTTAGGTGTATCCACCATGTATACGTCGTATGAAGAAGTGGCCCTCCAACGTCCTGTGAATGGCGGGTCTAGGCCTTGCTCCCCGTCGGCATCGTCGTCCATACCGTCGATGTCTTCGGATCCATAATCAAGCATGTCGGTTAAGTCCTCGACAGTGGCTATGAAGTGGGTGGCGGGTGGGAAGCGAAATTCCCAATCATCAGCCCCTAGTTCGAACCGGACATAGTTCGGCTGTGAGTCTCCTGCCAAGGACAGGCTCTTTAATGAGTATAGCACATCGCCCAAGGGCGAGTGCTGGAAGACGTATGCGGCGCTAAACTCGAAGATCGATAGCCGATCAAGCTCGGCTTCCGCGGGTGCACATGGTTCGGAATTTATAGCCGGAGACGAGTCCGTAGTCCCATTGACACAGATATTGCATGAGGTTGAGTCTGTGTGCGGCTCCAACGCCACGGAAACTGTGCCCTCGGATCACACAATCTGCTCCGGATCTAGGGCCAGAGCAGTTACAGGAACCATCTCCTGGATGTAGTCCGATGACAGATTTAACTCATGTTCTACGGGGTGACGAGGGGGAGCGATCGCCGCGGTCTCAAATCCGGCGAAGATCAAGTCTCCACGGATGTCCGCGACGTAGTTCAAGCTTCCAAATCCGACCTGGTGGCTAGGGGCGTAGCTATCGATCTGCTCCATATGGCCAAGTGAGTTGGCCCGCAGTGCGAAGCCGCTGAATACGAAGATCTGTCCGGGGAGGAAGGTCTCTCCCGGGACGGCATCGTTGTTGACGATTGAAGGGGCCATCAAACCTTTTGGGGACGGCACAGTGGAACTCTCAATGAAAGCACCAATGTCGGTGTCATTACTGGCGAATCTCGGGTAGGGGGTCCCGAACTGTACGTCTAAGGTCGATGGTAACAGGAGACAGGGGACACAATGTTTACCCAGGTTCGGGCCCTCTATATGGAGGTAATACCCACTTCCTACTTGATTGATCTTGATGAATATGAGTATTACAAGAGTTGATCTACCACGAGATCGTAATGGCTAAACCCTAAAAGTCTAGCCTAAATGACTATGGTACCGAATATATCTTCCGGACTAAGCTCTCCAATTTATATAGACACCGAAGAAATCTAGGGTTACATAAGGTCGGTTACATAGAAAGGAATCTACATGTTTGATCGCCAAGCTTGCCTTCCACGCCAAGGAGAGTCCCATCCGGACACGGGTGCAGTCTTCGGTCTTCGTATCTTCACAGCCCATCAGTCCGGCCCATGGCCAACAGGCCGGACACCCGAGGACCCCTTAGTCCAGGACTCCCTCAGTCATGCTTGTCTTGGACCACGTGTTCACATGTATGTAGCAGAACCAGCTCATGTTTTGAAGCTTGCTGTAGTAGTTCACTCCCCGAGAATATCGCAACGCCATCTCGTTGATTTGTGTTGCAAACTTTCATTTTTCTTTCTAGACTTGATGAGTCTGGAATATCCTGACACCAACCAGATCTGAATCTCAGGCAGATGTGATGATTGGAACATAGTCCAAGAATTATAATATTGGTCTCTCTATAACCGGTAAAGTGGATGTCGTGGCCAACACACCCAGCCGGAAGACCTACTATTGTAGTATCTTGATTGAGGAAGTTGGCCACCTCCCCATAAGGATTTCGTAGGATTTACTCGAGTAGTTGTTCCTTATGGATTCTTGTGCTCCCGAAGCCCGACCTTTTACTTGATGTTCTAGATACCAAACCATATCTATAAATGGGTTACGCTAGCACACAAAGGAGAACATTAGAAGCAGAGTGCTAAATGTCTCTTGGTCGATCATCCAGATTTTGTTTCCTTGGCCTCGCTAAGGTGAAATCTGAGAAGGTGTTATCTACCTTTGCATCTGCATCCTCCACCGACATTCATCATGGTAGTACGAGGTGTCACCAACATCTTGGCACAGATGTTGGCAAACCTTGATGGATATCGAAATGCTCAAGTTCTTGAGAGCACACTCAGTCACTGGGTTATATCTTCGACATCATCTGGAATGTGTTCTCCGCTTGCTGAGTTGTCTTGTAACTCTAGTTTCCTTTCCAAACTGAGTATTCCATTTCTCCGAATTCCTTCAGACAATTGATTGTGATCTGCCTTAGGCTGGTATAGAGAGTTTCAATGATCTCTGTATCAAAAGTAATTCTTTTGCCACTTAAGGGAGTAATTCTACGAGTCACCTCCCCCAAGGTGTCCTGTTATGGGATCATGGCAATTAACTCCTTGCTACTCTGACCCTGTCCACCATCTTCTTAAGCGTGGAATCGTTGCCTACTAAATTGAACCCCCGCCATCTTTTCTCCCATCCTTCCCGATGTGTGTTCGGACGCGTCAGTTCAAGAGGTGTTCCATGTATCATTCCGTGAGTTGATCGTCAGTTGCTCGATCTTCGAGAAGATCGATTCTTCTAGAGTTTCCCTTCCTTCTTGTTGTCATGTTGGATGGAGTTCTCAGAGCAAGACGTGGGGAAAAAATGATGACTGAATCAACGTTCTTATGAAGTGCAACCTGGATCATGAAGATTGTGGAACCTAGTATCCCCTCAGTCTTCATACCTCGCGTCTTGAATCTCTGGACGAGATTCTTGTTTAGTGGGGGTGAGTTGTCACACCCCTAGAATAATTGCCTACAATAGTTGCATATGCATCCATACATCATGTTTAAATTTCTTGGAATTTAAATGGGGATTGTTTCAAACCCTAGCATCAAAGGAATTCAAATAGATTCAACTAAAATATTTCCAGTGAACCCAAAATGACTTTAAAAAATGTTCATCATTTGTGTAAAATGCTGGAAACAGCAACCAGAGGTGATGCACAATTTTCCTAGCCATGTTGGATTTTGAATTAATTCATATGCTATTTTGAGTTGGAGCAAATAAATGCTATAAATAGTTTCATTGCTTCAATAATTCTGATATTCTGTGAGGGGATCTAGAATAATCCAAATAGTCCCTACAAAATTTATTAGAAGAAAATAAAATGATTTAGTGCCTAAAACTAAATCAAAACAAATGGCAGAAAACAGAAAACGGAAATAATGAAAAGAGGGGAACTACCTGGACTTACCTGGACGGCCCAGTGGACAACCAGCCCACGAGGCCCAGGCACCAGTAACCCCTAACCTCCTGCCAGTAGGCAGGAGGGCGTGTGGCCACGGCGCGAGCGCACGCGCTCGGCCAACTCCTGCTTGCCGCTGCTGCTAGAGGCCGCCACGAGCGCCACGCAAAACCCCCGGCCTCTCTCACATTCCCCTAGTGCTCATCCCGTCCTCTGCCGCTCTCTATCTCCCGAGACCGAACGCCCCCGTCACCGCCGCTCACTGTTGCTGCGCCCACTGATACGTCTCCAACGTACCTATAATTTTTTATTGTTCCATGCTATATTATATTCTGTTTTGGACATTATTGGGCTTTATTATACACTTTTATATTATTTTTGGGACTAAGCTATTAACCGGAGGCCCAACCCAGAATTGCTGTTTTTTGTCTATTTCAGAGTTTCGCAGAAAAAGAATATCAAACGGAGTCCAAACGGAATGAAACCTTCGGGAACGTGATTTTCGGAACGAACGTGATCCAGAGGACTTGACCCTACGTCAAGACATCAACCAGGAGGGCACGAGGTAGGGGGGCGCGCCGACCCCCCAGGCGCGCCCTCCACCCTCGTGGGCCCCATGTTGCTCCACCGACGTACTCCTTCCTCCTATATATACCTACATACCCCCAAACTACCAGACACGGAGCAAAAAACCTAATTCCACCGCCGCAATCTTCTGTACCCGTGAGATCCCATCTTGGGGCCTTTCCCGGAGCTCCGTCGGAGGGGGCATCGATCACGGAGGGCTTCTACATCAATACCATAGCCCCTCCGATGATATGTGAGTAGTTTACCTCAGACCTTCGGGTCCATAGTTATTAGCTAGATGGCTTCTTCTCTCTTTTTGGATCTCAATACAATGTTCTCCCCCTCTCTCATGGAGATCTATTCGATGTAATCTTCTTTTGCGGTGTGTTTGTTGAGACCGATGAATTGTGGGTTTATGATCAAGTTTATCTATGAACAATATTTGAATCTTCTCTGAAATTTTTTATGTATGATTGGTTATCTTTGCAAGTCTCTTCGAATTATCAGTTTGGTTTGGCCTACTAGATTGATCTTTCTTGCAATGGGAGAAGTGCTTAGCTTTGGGTTCAATCTTGCGGTGTCCTTTCCCAGTGACAGTAGGGGCAACAAGGCACGTATTGTATTGTTGCCATCGAGGATAACAAGATGGGGTTTATATCATATTGCATGAGTTTATCCCTCTACATCATGTCATCTTGCTTAAAGCGTTACTCTGTTCTTATGAACTTAATACTCTAGATGCATGCTGGATAGCGGTCGATGTGTGAAGTAATAGCAGTAGATGCAGGCAGGAGTCGGTCTACTTGTCTTGGACGTGATCCTATATACATGATCATACCTAGATATTCTCATAACAATGCTCAATTTTGTCAATTGCTCAACAGTAATTTGTTCACCCACCGTAATACTTATGCTCTTGAGAGAAGCCACTAGTGAAACCTATGGCCCCCGGGTCTATTTTCCATCATATTAATCTCCTGACAACAAGCTATTTCTGGCGCCATTTTTATTTTGCTTTCTTTACTTTGCATCTTTATCATAAAAATACCAAAAATATTATCTTATCATATCTATCAGATCTCACTCTCGTATGTGACCATGTAGGGATTGACAACCCCTTATCGCGTTGGTTGCGAGGATTTATTTGTTTGTGTAGGTGCGAGGGACTCGTGCGTGGCCTCCTACAGGATTGATACCTTGGTTCTAAAAAACTGAGGGAAATACTTACGCTGCTTTACTGCATCACCCTGTCCTCTTCAAGGGAAAACCAACGCAGTGCTCAAGAGGTAGCAAGAAGGATTTCTGGCGCCGTTGCCGGGGAGTCTACGCAAAAGTCAACATACCAAGTACCCATCACAAATCCTTATCTCCCGCATTACATTATTTGCCATTTGCCTCTCTTTTTCCTCTCCCCCACTTCATCCTTGCTGTTTTATTCGCCCTCTCTTTTCTGTCCGCCTTCCTCTCTCTTTTTGCCCCTTGCACTTTCTGCCGTTATGTCTGAAATTGGGGAAATTATTGTCGATATGGACAATAATAATATCATGGAAAATGCTGATGCTCCTGCTGAAGAACCCCTTATCTTACATACGAAAAAATTCCGAATTGGTAGTGGTAATATTATTGGAAAAGGAGTTATCCAAGATTTCTTTACTTGTGTCGGTGCTTTGCCTTCTATGGGTAGTTCTATTCTTCATAGAACTAGTAGTCTTGCGGACGCTATCGCCATGCTTGTAGTTGAACTTGAAAGACAATTTATGCACATGCATCCTTGCATACAAAGGATTTTCCTAGAATTTTCTAATATTGAGCATTCTTCTGTTAAGCGTGCCGCTACTATCTTTTTGGCTCATGAGTTCAGATTTATAATAAAAGAGGCCAAAGAAATCTTTGCACATTATAGGGTGGATGCTGGCCGTCCTCCCATAGAAACTATTTTATTTGATCAAGAGAAAATAATGCGTTTTCAATCTCTAGACTATGTTGCTTTTAATGAAAACCTTAGAAAAAAGGTTCCTACCAATATTCTAGTTGACAGAATTTCTGAACTTTATAATGATTTTGCTATTCGAAATAATGAGCTAGGATATTCTCTCGAATATAGGCTCACAAAGTTCTATCAAAAGAATGCTTATAATGATGAATTGGTTGTGCAATACGAAGGGCCAAAGGAGGAACCTATACCTCCTAAAGCTGATCTTGGTGATTTTTCCCCATTAAATTTAGCCCTTTTGATTACTTTTGCTTGCCACAAAGAAAACTTGCTGCCGAACGTAGAGAGTATGAAATGAGTTTTAATGATCTATCTTATTATTATGGCAGTACCTAGATCTATCCTTGCTTTTATGCCTAGCTAGGTGCGTTAAACGATAGCGCTTGTTGGGAGGCAACCCAATTTTATTTTTAGTTTTTTTGCTTTTGCTTCTGTTTAGGAATAAATATTTGTTCTAGCCTCTGGTTATATTTGTTTTTATGTTTTAATTAGTGTTTGTGCCAAGTTTAACCTATAGGATCTTCTTGGATGACAGTTATTTGATCTTGCTGAAAATTCCAGAAACTTTCTGTTCACGAAAATAATTGTTAAAAATCACCAGAACATGATAAAATATTGATTCCAATTGCTGCTGATCAATAAAGAAATTTTCTAGGTCATCCTAGTTTTGCTGAATTTTTGGAGTTCCAGAAGTTTGCGTTAGTTACATATTACTACAGACTGTTCTGTTTTTCGTGTGTTGTTTGCTTATTTTGATGAATCTATGGCTAGTAAAATAGTTTATAAACCATAGAGAAGTTGGAATACAGTAGGTTTAACACCAATACAAATAAATAATGAGTTCATTACAGTACCTTGAAGTGGTGTTTTCTTTTCTTTCGCTAACGGAGCTCATGAGATTTTCTGTTAAGTTTTGTGTTCTGAAGTTTTCAAGTTTTGGGTAAAGATTTGATGGATTATGGAACAAGGAGTGGCAAGAGCCAAATCTTGGGGATGCCCAAGGCACCCCAAGGTAAATCTAAGGACACCAAAAAGCCAAATCTTGGGGATGCCCCGGAAGGCATCCCCTCTTTCGTCTTCGTCCATCGGTAACTTTACTTGGAGCTATATTTTTATTCACCACATGATATGTGTTTCGCTTGGAGCGTCTTGTATGATTTGAGTCTTTGCTTTTTGTTTGCCACAATCATCCTTTCTGTACACACCTTTTGAGAGAGACACACATGATTCGGAATTTATTAGAATACTCTATGTGCTTCACTTATATCTTTTGAGCAATATAGTTTTTGCTCTAGTGCTTCACTTATATCTTTTAGAGCACGGTGGTGGTTTTGTTTTATATAAACTATTGTTCTCTCATGCTTCACTTAGATTATTTTGAGAGTCCTACAAAACAGCATGGTAATTTTCTTAATTTGAGAAATTAGTCCTAAAGTGATAGGCATCCAAGATTAGTAAAAACTTTCTTATAAGTGCGTTGAATACTAAGAAAAGTTTGATGCTTGATAATTGTTTTGAGATATGAAGATGGTGATATTAGAGTCATGCTAGTTGAGTAGTTGTGAATTTGAGAAATACTTGTGTTAAAGTTTGTGATTCCCGTAGCATGCACGTATGGTGAACCGTTATGTGATGAAGTCGGAGCATGATTTATTTATTGATTGTCTTCCTTATGAGTGGCAGTCGGGGACAAGCGATGGTCTTCTCCTACCAATCTATCCCCCTAGGAGCATGCGCGTAATACTTTGTTTCAATAACTAATAGATTTTTGCAATAAGTATGTGAGTTCTTTATGACTAATTTTGAGTCCATGGATTATACGCACTCTCACCCTTCCACCATTGGTAGCCTCTCTAATACCGCGCACTTTTTGCCGGTATCATACACCCACCATTACCTTCCTCAAAACAGCCACCATACCTACCTATCATGGCATTTCCATAGCCATTCCGAGATATATTGCCATGCAACTTACCACCGTTCCGTTTACTATGACATGCTCCATCATTGTCATATTGCTTTGCATGATCATGTAGGTGACATCATATTTGTGGCAAAGCCACCGTTCATAATTCTCATACATGTCACTCTTGATTCATTGCATATCCTGGTACTCCGCCGGAGGCATTCACATAGAGTCATATTTTGTTCTAAGTATTGAGTTGTAATACTTGAGTTGTAAGTAAATAAAAGCGTGATGATCATCATTATTAGAGCATTGTCCCAAGTGAGGAAAGGATGATGGAGACTATGATTCCCCCACAAGTCAGGATGAGACTCCGGACGGAAAAGAAAAAAAGAAAAAAAGAGGCCATAAAAAAAGAGAAAAGGCCAAAAGAAAAAAATGAGAGAAAAAGAGAGAAGGGACAATGTTACTATCCTTTTACCACACTTGTGCTTCAAAGTAGCACCATGTTCTTCATATAGAGAGTCTCTTGAGTTGTCACTTTCATATACTAGTGGGAATTTTACATTATAGAACTTGGCTTGTATATTCCAATGATGAGCTTCCTCAAAAATGCCCTAGGTCTTCATGAGCAAGCAAGTTGGATGCACACCCACTTAGTTTCTTTTGTTGAGCTTTCATACACTTATAGCTCTAGTGCATCCATTGCATGGCAATCCCTACTCACTCACATTGATATCTATTAATGGGAATCTCCATAGCCCGTTGATACGCCTAGTTGATGTGAGATTATCTTCTCCTTTTTTGTCTTCTCCACAACCACCTTTCTATTTTACCTATAGTGCTATATCCATGGCTCACGCTCATGTATTGCGTGAAGATTGAAAAAGTTTGAGAACATCAAAAGTATGAAACAATTGCTTGGTTTATCATCGGGGTTGTGCATGATTTAAATACTTTGTGTGGTGAAGATAGAGCATAGCCAGACTATATGATTTTGTAGGGATAACTTTCTTTGGCCATGTTATTTTGAGAAGACATGATTGCTTTATTAGTATGCTTGAAGTATTATTATTTTCATGTCAATATTAAACTTTTATCTTGAATCTTTCGGATCTGAATATTCATACCACAATAGAGAAATTACATTGAGAATTATGCTAAGAAGCATTCCACACCAAAAATTCTGTTTTTATCATTTACCTACTCGAGGACGAGCAGGAATTAAGCTTGGGGATGCTTGATACGTCTCCAACGTATCTATAATTTTTGATTGTTCCATGCTATTATATATTCTATTTTGGATGTTTAATGGGCTTATTTATACATTTTTATATTATTTTTGGGACTAACCTATTAACTGGAGGCCCAGCCCGAATTGCTGTTTTTTTTGCCTATTTCAGTGTTTCGCAGAAAAGGAATATCAAATGGAGTCCAAACGGAATGAAACCTTCGGGAGAGTTATTTTTGGAACAAACGTGATCCAGAGGACTTGGAGTGGACGTCAAGAAATCACCGAGGAGGCCACGAGGCAGGGGCGTGCCTACCCCCTGGGCGCGCCCTCCACCCTCATGGGCCCCTCGTGGCTCCACCAACCTACTTCTTCCTCCTATATATACCTACGTACCCCCAAAGCATCGGAGAGCACCACGAAAACCTAATTCCACCGCTGCAACCTTCTGTACCCATGAGATCCCATCTTGGAGCCTTTTCCGGCGCTCTGCCGGAATGGGCATTGATCACGGAGGGCTTCTACATCAACACCATAGCCTCTCCGATGATGTGTGAGTAGTTTACCTCAGACCTTCGGGTGCATAGTTATTAGCTAGATGGCTTCTTCTCTCTCTTTGGATCTCAATACAAAGTTCTCCTCGATTCTCTTGGAGATCTATTTGATGTAACTCTTCTTTTTGCGGTGTGTTTGTCGAGATCCGATGAATTGTGGGTTTATGATCAAGATTATCTATGAACAATATTTGAATCTCCTCTGAATTCTTTTATGTATGATTGGTTATCTTTGCAAGTCTCTTCAAATTATCAGTTTGGTTTGGCCTACTAGATTGATCTTTCTTGCAATGGGAGAAGTGCTTAGCTTTGGGTTCAATCTTGCGGTGTCCTTTCCCAGTGACAGCAGGGGCAGCAAGGCACATATTGTATTGTTGCCATCGAGGATAAAAAGATGGGGTTTATATCATATTGCATGAGTTTATCCCTATACATCATGTCATCTTGCTTAAAGCATTACTCCGTTCTTATGAACTTAATACTCTAGATGCATGCTTGATAGCAGTCGATGTGTGGAGTAATAGTAGTAGATGTAGAATCGTTTTGGTCTACTTGTCACGGACGTGATGCCTATATACATGATCATACCTAGATATTCTCATAACTATGCTCAATTCTATCAATTGCTCGACAGTAATTCTTTTACCCACCGTAATACTTATGTTATCTTGAGAGAAGCCACTAGTGAAACCTATGCCCCCCGGGTCTATTTTCCATCATATTAATCTCCCGACAACAAGCTATTTCTATCGCCGTTTATTTTTGCTTTCTTTACTTTTAGTCTTTATCATAAAAATACCAAAAATATTATCTTATCATCTCTATCAGATCTCACTCTCGTAAGTGACCGTGAAGGGATTGACAACCCCTTTATCGTGTTGGTTGTGAGGTTCTTATTTGTTTGTCTAGGTGCGTGGGACTTGAGCGTGGCCTCCTACAGGATTGATACCTTGGTTCTCAAAAACTGAGGGAAATACTTACGCTACTTTACTGCATCACCCTTTCCTCTTCAAGGGAAAACCAACGCAGTGCTCAAGAGGTAGCAGCTGGTCGCTAAAGGGCACCGGATGTTCTGGTCCAAGATATTGAGACCAGAATAGCTTCTCCGTAGTAATCCCTTCCTCGGCTCGATAGAACTCGGTAGCATCTGATATGCTGCGTGGCAGATCCGTGTACGCCCCTGGAAAACCCAAATTCGGGTAAGTACAAGGACCGTTCCCTTTGCATACTTGCTTTGCATAGTGAAAGCCTTACCCGCCGCAATCTTCTTGGCCGCCTGAATTTCATGGAGGACGCTCTGGGTTTTGGCTCGGGCGTCTTGTGCGCTCTGGTGGGCCTTCGCAAGTTCGGACTCTTGCGTCTTAGAATAAAGCTCCAAGGACTCGTACTTTTCAACGACGTCCTGGAGCTCTTGCTGGACCTCGCTAACCTGGGCCTCATGCTTCTCGCACGCGGCGTGTTCCTTGGCCGCTTTGTCCTCGGCCTCGGCTAACGCCTTCTTGCGGGCCGCCACCTCGGTCGTGGCCCCTAATAGAGTTCATGACACTTTAGTCAGCACAAAACATACATCCTTTTTAAATATATACGCAGGTTGCTGCATACCTTGACCGTCCGCCAGCTGCTTCTTCATGTGGCCGAGCTCTTCCTCGGCCCGCTCCAGGTCCTGCTTCAATCCGGAGACCTCCGCAGTATGAGCGGCAGCAGCCAGCAGCGACGCCTGCTTATTCACACACACATATTATGTTAGGCTCCTGGAAAATTATTTTGACCCTCTGTTCGGCTTTTTCTTTCCGAACACCGAACAGAGTATCAGGGGCTACTGTCTACACTGTGATATTCTTTTTACAATTGCATTACTTACCTCAAAGCCTGTTAGAAGGCTAGCGCAGGCCTCGGTCAGTCCGCTTTTGGCGGACTGAACCTTTTCGATCACCGTACCCATAAGGACATGGTGCTCATCCACAATGGAGGCGCCTCGCAGCGCTTCCAGCAGATTATCCGGTGCCTCTGGTTGGACAGAGGTCACAGGCGGAACAGACACACCTCCTCCTTTCGGGGAAGGCCGTTCGTTGGACTCCGGAGCCGTGTAGGTCTCCGGAATGGTATCCGACTGAGGGCCAAATGGAATTTGGCCCCCATCACCAGTCCCCATGGGGGCTTTTCCCCCCATGTGTCTGGTCGCCGTGGAGTCATCCTGGGGTGCCACCCTGACAATCTCCGGACCCCCCCGGTCTGGAAAGGTCCTTTGGGACACCACCTCGTCATCACCGTTGGGCGAGACAGAGTGAGCGGGCGGCGAAGACATGCTAGCCATCTCCTTTGAGTCTAGCGAGCCCTCTGTCGAGGATCGTGGGGAGCCATCGCGGGCCGGACTGCAATGGCATAATTTAAACATACTACAAACCAGAAAGGCCACACATTTGGGTGTGCATACGGATTCTAGTACTTACGATGCGGCCCGAGGCTTGGTCCGGGGAGGTCGCTCCGGACTGTTATCGGCATCCCATGCGGAGTTATCCGCGAGGGAGCCTTTCCCCCTCTTGGGCGCCTGCGCCTCCGGATTTGAGGGGCCCGCTCTCTTCTTCCTCCCCGCCCTCAGGGGGGACTCGTTTTCCTCCTCCTCCTCATCATCGTCCTCGGCGGACGAAGGTGAGTCTCGTCTTTGGACGTCACGTCCGAAGCGCCTTTTCGGCGAGGGCCCCTCCTGGCCCCCTTCGCCGTTTTCTTGGCCTTCTTCTCTGGCACATCATAAGGTGCTAGAAACAGCATCTTCGTCAGTAATGCGAATTCTTGGTCTTCGGGTAGCGGAGCCGGGCAGTTAATCCGCCCTGCTACCTTGATCCAGGCCTAAAAACACTGATAGGAAGGCTTAGACTCTTTCCTCAAAATATGCTAGTAAAGGGTACACCCTGAAAACATGAAAAACTTACCGCATTAGCCTGGCGTTTTAAGCTAAGCACGCGATCTTCAGTCGTGGGCGGTGGCGTCTCGCCGGCCTTGAAGAGCACTTTCCAGATGTCTTCGTGCATCGTGCCGAAGAGCTCTAGTAGCGTCTAGTGCTTGGCCGGATCGTACTCCCACAAATAGCAAGTCCGGCGTTGGCACGGAAGGATCCGACAAATGAGCATGACCTGGATCACGTTGACAAGCTTAATTTTCCTGGTTATCATGTTCTGGACACACGTCTGGAGCTCAGTCAGCTCGTTCGAGGAACCCCAGGTTAGGTCCCTCTCTTGCCAGGAGGTGAGCCGCATCGGAATTCCAGATCAGAATTCGGGGGCCGCTACCCAGTCGGTGTCGCGCGGCTCGGTGATGTAGAACCACCCCGATTGCCACACCTTCACCGTCTCTGCAAACAAGCCTTCGGGGCAGGTGACATTGGGCATCTTGCCGACCATGGCGCCTCCGCACTCTGCTTGTTGGCCGCTCACCACCTTCGGCTTCACATTGAAAGTCTTCAGCCATAGGCTGAAGTGAGGAGGGATGCGGAGAAAGTCCTCGCAAACAATAATGAATGCCGAGATATTGAGGATAAAGTTGGGGGCTAGATCATGGAAGTCCAGCACGTAGTAAAACATCAGTCCACGGACGAACGGGTGGAGAGGGAATCCCAGCCCGCGGGCGAAATGCGTGAGAAACACAACCCTTTCATTGGGCTCTGGGGTAGGGACGATCTGTCCCTTGGCCGAGAGTCGGTGAATGATCTCCTTGGCCAGGTATCCGGCCTCCCGAAGCTCCTTGATGTCCTTCTTCTTAACAGAGGAGACCATCCACTTGTCTCCAGCTCCGGATCCGGACATGATTGGAGTGATTTTTTCGGACGGGGAAAGCTAGAACTTGGGCGCTGGAGCTCGAGGATGGGAGGGCAGAGAAAGAAGGAGAGCGTGGGTGAAGAAAGGGAATCCATATCCCCTTATAAAGACCGTGAATATCAAGCGTCTCCCCACTCACCCTAAAAGCTCGCCTGTTCCCAAGGCCTTTGTAAACGACACGGTTGGGTTACCCACACCCGTATTGATGAGAATCCCGTAATAAGGGGACACGATCTCTGCTTTGACAAGCCGTGCCGATGGCAACCACGTCTCGAAACGTGGAGCGGCAGACAAAAAACGGTTCGAAATTATGACCGGACAGACATGATGTCATGTTACAAAGAGTTGTCAGCGGATTGGACTCGTGTAAAATTATATTCTCCCTACGGTTGTGTGCGGTGTATGTGTCGCAGGTTCGGACACGTTTAATACGTCCGAAGACTATCTTGGAATCCGCCTTGCAATGCCGAAGACAATCTGCGCGCCGGACACTTCGTCATGAAGCCAGGTTCAGGGGCTAGTGAGGGAGTCCTGGACTAAGGGGTCCTCGGGCGTCCGGCCTATTATCCATGGGCCAGACTGATGGGCTGTGAAGACATGAAGGCCGAAGACTGTAACCGTGTCCGGATAGGACTCTCCTTGGCATGGAAGGCAAGCTTGGAGATCAACTATGAAGATTCCTTTCTATGTAACCGACTCTATCTAACCCTAGATCTCCCCGGTGTCTATATAAACCGGAGAGTTTAGTCCGGATGGGGATATTCATTACCATAGTCATACAGGCTAGACTTCTAGGGTTTTAGCCATTACGATCTCGCAGTAGATCAACTCTTGTAATACTCATATTCATCAAGATCAATCAAGCAGGAAGTAGGGTATTACCTCCATAGAGAGGGCCCGAACCTGGGTAAACATCGTGTCCCCTGTCTCCTATTACCATCGACCTTAGACGCACAGTTCGGGACCCACTACCCGAGATCCGCCGGTTTTGACACGGACAGTCGTCTCCCCTGGCAAGATCTTCATGACCCGCGGATGGGGCAAGGTCGCCCGCGCCTGCCGTGCGGAGGGGGCCCTCGCCATCCATTTCGAGTATGATGGCACCTCCACGTTGTTCTTCAAGGTCTTCGATGAGGAAGGCCGCCGCCTGGAGTGCTGCCCTGGAGGAAACAGTCAGCATGGCGAGGCGGCGGGTGCAGGGCCTATCGTTGGTCCTGCCGCCAGCTCCTCCGGCAGCAGCGACGACTCCTGGGAGTCAAGCGGCTCTCCCGAGCCTAGCGAGTCTCGGGAGTCGAGCGACGACAACTACGTGCCCCGAGCTCTCCCCGTGCCCGGAACGCGGCAGCGACCTCCGCCTGGCATCGATGGTGATCTAGATGGGGTTAGCGTCGGCCTCACGTGGCCCACTGTTGATGATGACGTCGACGGCGGTGCCCGTAGTCAAGGCTTCTTGAGGCTGTTCTCCTTTTGTTCCCTGTGAGGAATCAAAGCGAACCCCGTGGGGGTATGTAAAAAACCTGTAATGCTTTTGCTCCACGGTTTACTATTCTTAGCATGAGATTGTGGCTGCGTGTCTCGCTCTGGCATTACTCCCCCTTTTCATTCTCACGGTAGCTTTATGCCAGGACCCCGATCCTAAGTCACACCGATCTAGCATGTAACACATCATATACCTTTGCGGCCTCACGCACGGTATTCCCACGGGTGCCACCTTACCTGGCCCGGGACCGTTTGCGCCTTTTGGCTCACGTATATGATAGTGCCACTACCATCCATATGAAAAAGAACCCGGGCCGACATGACTAGTTGTAAACCCAAGGTGGCGCTAACTTACAGGGACAGGCATACATGACCCAGCAACGAACGTGTCGATCATCAACGTATGAACCCAAGTCGTAGCAAGCTACAAGGACTTAAAGGAACAACGCATGACATTTCCCCAAAGGGACAGACACAGGAACGAAGAAGGACACATGCCGGCTAGCCTAAGTGTTCCGGAGCAGTAGCAAGCTACCAAGGCTCAGTGGAAGCACTAGGAGACATTTCCCGGTAAGAGAGGCTACCAAGAATAAACAACTAGGTTGTCGGATCCCACACATACCAAGCATTTCAAATCATACACACAATGTGCTCGATATGTGCAAATACAACATGGCATCACGACATAACTCTACGACTCAAAGTATTTATTCAATAGGCTCCGAGGAGCCAAGTATTACAAACACGGGTCTGATGACCCAACATACAGAGCATACAGGCAACGGAAGCATAACATGTCTGGGTATAGACAACTATAAATGAAAAGGGCTGAGAAGCCTGACTATCTACAAGACCCTCCAAAGGTACAAGCTCGTAGCTGAGGTTACAAGCTAAACGTCGAAGTCCACGTGGAACTACTAGTGAGACTGAAGTCTCTCTGCAAAAACATAAATTAAGCAAACATGAGTACAAATGTACCCAACAAGACTTACATCAGAACTATCTACATATGCTTTAGTATCAACAAAGGGGGTGGTGGAGTTTAACTGCAGCAAGCCAGCTTTGACTCGGTGGCTATCCTAAACTACGATTGCAAGTAACTCTTTTGAGGTGGCGCATACGAGTCCACATATTCACCATATCAATACACCACTACAGATCCGTTCCCATCTCCCTACGAGAATGCCATCCATAGAACTCACGCTTATCTTGTGCATTTTAGAGTATCCACTTTCACTTGTCTATGAACTGTATAGGCAACCCAGAGGTCCTTTACCGCGGACGCGGCTATTCGAATAGATGATGTTAACCCTGCAGGGGTGTACTTCTTCACACACGCTCTCGCCACTTACCGCCATGTACACGTTATGTATGTCGGCAAGCTTCAAGTGGAAGCCTGGCGGGGGTGTCAGCCACGACCTGACTAAGCACACAAGTCCCTAGTTTAGGTTTATCGCCTATTCAGGTTCCATCCGCAGGGAGTCCGGCCGAGGTTTCCACACACGGCCCCGAACGATGTGTGCAGGGTTCCCGAGGCACCAAACGGCGTCCCGGTACACCGTGCCACGTGCCTACCGCATCACAGCCCACCCCTCGGGTCAGCGTTGCACACGGCCTCCAGCATACTACAAACACCAGAAACTACTTGCAACTCCCGGACAGAGGACAGGGGTGGTTAATAAGTCGAGAGGATCCATTAGTTTCGGGCCCAACGCGTGGTAGTAGCTGTTCATGGATCACAAACATAGAACTCAGTTCCCGAGGACGGTTTCAATGAGACAACCCACCATGTACTCCTACATGGCCTCTCACCGCTACCTTTACCAAATCGTGTTCACAAACTCAGCTCACACACAGTAGGACATGTTCGTCACCATTCCAATTCATCCCCGGTGAATCAGACCTGACTCAACTCTAAGCAGTAGCAGGCATGACAAACAAGCATGAATGAGTAGGCACATCAGGGCTCAAACAACTCATACTCATGCTAGTGGGATTCATCTATTTACTGTGGCAATGACAGGCCATGCAGAGGAAAGGGGTTCAACTACCACATCATGTAACAGTTGAATCATTGTTGTCCTAATGTAGTAACAGAGAGCAAGAGCGAGAGAGTAGGATTTTATACGTATGAACAAGGGGATTTTGCTTGCCTGGAGCTTTTGAAGATAGTATAGCTCTTCATCGGTGTCATCGAACTCATCATCGGAACTACGTCCACTGAGAGGGGACAAATACCAGCAAATAGAAAAGGAACACAATCAATGCAATGCAACAATTTTGATGCATGAATGTGACATGGCAATATGCTGTGATTTGAGCTAATGCAAATTGCTACCATGTTAGTTGAAGTTCATTTGAATCAAAGATTCAAATTCAAACTTCAAAAGAAGCATTTAAAATGCAATTATTTGATTTGACCTGATCTGTAGGTAGATTTGTTCAAACATGCATGGAAATGCCATAAACTGATTCCTTGAAGTTTTCTGATAATTTTTCATATATAAATCTTTTCAGTCTGAACTATAGATTATTTTCTATGATTTTTAGAAGTTTAGGACATTTTCTGAAAATAAATAAATCATTTAGATTTATTTAAAATCCAGAAAACATTTATGATGTGATCACTGCATCACGGTGACGTCAGCCAGTCAACAGGGCCGGTCCAGGTCAAACCTGACCTATGGGTCCCACTGGTCAGTCTCACAGTGCTGGCTCGAGTCACAGACAGGTGGGACTGGTCAACGGCCATGTCAGCAAAGTCAATGCTGACGTGTGGGTCCCACTGGGTTATGAACTAATCTAAACACAAAATTAAATTAAGCTAAATAGGCACAGGGCCCACATGGCAGTGGCACTAGGGGTGTTTACCGGGGTCATTAGTCTAACTAAACCGACGCCACGTCAGTAGTTGACGCTGGCGACCAAAAGCAAGGCGGTGGCATGCCGGAGTTGTTCGCGACGTCGCTATAGGCGGTGTTGACCTAATGCAATAAAAGAGAGCAGCAGCGAGAAAGTGGGATTGTATCGGAATGAACAAGGGGGTTTTGCTTTCCTGACACTTCTGAAGATAGTATAGCTCTTCATCGGTGTCATCAAACTCATCGCCGGAACACGTCTATCGAGAGGGAACAACCACCGGGAACAGAGAAGGAACACAATCAATGCAATACACAATATGATGCATGATCATGACATGTCAATATGCTGTCATTTGAGCTAATGCAACTAGCAACATGTTAAATGGAATTGGTTTGAATCCAAGATTCAAATTCAAACTCCATATGTGGATATTCAAATGCCATTTATATGATTGGTCCTAAACAACAGCTATAAGTTGTTCTAACATGCATGAAAATGGTACAGATGGATAGGTTGTATTTTTTTGATCATTTTTCATATATAAATCTTTTCATTTGGAGTTACGGATTAATTTCTATGATTTTTTGAAGTTTACACTATTTTCTGGAATTTTCTGAATTATTTTAAATCCAGAAAATGTTTAACTGCGTCAGCGTTGTGCAAGCATGACGTCAGCGAGTCAACTAAGGCTGACCAGGTCAAACCTAACTAGTGGGTCCCATTGGTCAGTGACACAGTGCTGGTTAGGGTCACTGACAGGTGGGACCGGTCAACGGCCACGTCAGCAAAGTCAATGCTGACGCGTGGGTCTAGTCGAATTAGATTAGTTCTAACTATTTTTGTTAGCTGGTTATAATTAAACCGGTGGGGCCTGTCTGTCAATGTCACTAGGGGTTAATTAGCGTGACTGTTAGCGGCTAAAGACGTCGCCATGTCAGCTCGCCGGAGGCTAACCGGCGACGACCACGGCCGGCGGTGGAGGTGCACCGTGCGCTCGCTACGGAGCACCATTCGATGCGCGGTTTGCTCCTACGGGTTCCTGGGAGTGAGGCGCATCCAAAGCAATAAGCGGCAGCAGCTGGGGTGGCCGGAGCTGATAGCGGCGAGCTCTTTTGCAGCCGCCGGAGTTTGGGCATGCGTGGCCGCGTGGTTCCAGTGCACGGGGAAGCTAGCTAGCGGCTGCGTTGGACTCGTCGTTGCTCCAGGAGCACGCCGGAGGCACAAGCTTGAGCGGAGGTGCGCGGTGGCTGCGGGAGCAACGACCATGGAGGACGGCGGTACTCGGGTACGGCGGCTAGCACGGCTAGAAGACAGGAACGAGCTCAGGGAGGAGGGGGAAAAGCGACGGAGCTCACAGCGAGTGCAGGGGATGCCGAAGCGGGCTCGGGGAAGGCCTGGAGCAGGCGGGGCGTCGGCGGTAATCTCCGGCATCCGAGAAGGGAACGACGACGAGCCACTCGTCTTAGGGCAGATCTGCTTTGTTCCTTCGGCTGGGCAGACGAAAACAACGACGACGGAGCCACTAGACACACTGGATGGACAAGGGAGGCCCGGTGGCCGTGGTGAACGGTGTCGGCAGCGACGAGCTCCGCTCGGTGGTGCTCGGGCGAGAGGGCAGATGAGGGAGAGACACGGGAGAGAGGGGAGAGTGGCTAGGGGGTAGCGTGTCCTGTCCAGCGCCGTATAGGGTGAAGGGGAGGCAGCCAGACAGGGTGGAGGTGGCCGGCGTGCGGCGACCACGTGCCGGGCACGCGCGCTCATCCTCCTGGAAAGGAGGAAGACGACAGGAGGGGGTGGTCAGGTGGGCTGGGCTGCCAGGTAAGGTCTAGGTGGGTTTCTCTCTCTCTGCTTTCTGTCTTTTATTTCTCTTTTCTATTTCTCTGTATTTTGTTTTGATTTGATTTAAAACATCAAATCATTTGTTAAACTTTCTGTAAATTGTTATGTGCGCTCAGAAACTAGTCCAAGGTCACAGGCAACTTACATAAATATTTGAACTTTATTTCTTATATAACAGAAATAAATCCAACTCAAATATGTCATTGATTTAATTCAAAGGCCCAAAAGAAATATTTTTGTGATTCCAAAAATATTGGTTTGAATTTTACCTCTTACCAATATTTTCACAGAGTAACAGTAACATTTCCTTGGAGTCATTTGATGAGAATTAAATGTTGATTATTTTTGAACTGATTTTTGAGGGTTTCAGCAAACCTCAATTCAACTTTTAGAAATTTTAGACATGATGCATGAGTGCAGATGCAACTATTTCACTCAGGTATTCTAGGGCTGTGACAACTCACCCCCACTAAACAAGAATCTCATCCCGAGATTCAAGACGTGAGGTAAGAAAACAGAGGGGACACAAACTATCACAATCTCCGCGATCCAACTGTCCTTCTCGAAGATGTTAATCCATTGCATCACATTGGTCTTGACATCTTTGAATTTGAGATCTTCACCCAACACGAGAAGGGCAAAAGAGCGAAACAACTCTACAAGGATGGATCATCTTAATGATCACAAGATTAACTCACAGAATGAGACATAGAAACATCTCTTGAGCTGAGAGACAAAACACACCTCGAGAAGGACAGAAGAAGCAAATTGACGAGGGTTCCAAAGTAGTGAGGGAATAGATGACCATGATTTCATAACGGAGCACCTTGGAGAGGTGACTCGTAGAACTATTCCCTTAGGTGGCAAAAAGAATTACTTTTGATTCAGGGATCATTGAAACTATCAATACCAGCCTAAGGCAATTCACCAGCAATCGTTTGGAGAAGTACGATGGAATGGCATACTTATACTAGAATGAACGATGTGGACTACCTTGTCAATGCAATGGATAAATTTGATTCTCATTGTCAATGGATGGGACCCATGGTAGACTGACACAATGACTGGTGCAAGCTGGGAACAAAATGCAAATACTGGGAATGATTCTAGTAACTGGGGAAAAACTCAACAGACGAGAGTGATTCCACTGTTTGAATGGTTATAGCATAATCGAGGAAGCTGAGAGAAAATCCGAATTAATGCCGACGATGAAGCCTAGTGCTTGCGCGTGCTCTCAAGAACTTGAGCATTTCCATATTCATCAAGGTTTTACCAGTATCCATGTCAAGGATCCTGGCAACACAACATACTACCATGATGAATAGTGATGGACGATGCAGATGCAAAGGAAGATAACACCTTCTCAGATTTCACCTTAGCGAGGCCAAGGAAACAAAATCTGGATGATCGACTGAGAGACATTTAGCACTATGCTTCTAATGTTCTCCTTGATGTGCTTGCGTAACCCATTTATAGATATGGTTTGGTATCTAGAACATCAAGTAAAAGGTCGGACTTCGGGAGCACAAGAATCCATAAGAAACAACTACTAAAGTAAATCCTACGAAATCCTTATGGGGAGGTGGCCAATTTTCTCAATCAAGATACTACAATAATGGGTCTTTTGGCTGGGTGTGTTGGCCACCTCATCCACTTTACCGGGTTACAGAGAGGCCAATATTATAGTTCTTGGGAAATGTTCCAACCATCACATCTTCCTGAGATTCAGATGTGGTTGGTGTCAGGATAATCCAGACTCATCGAGTCTGGAAAGAAAAATGAAAGTTTGCAACACAAATCAACGAGATGGCGTTGCGAGATTCTCGGGAAATGGACTATGGTAGAAGCTCCAAAACATGAGCTGGTTCTGCTACACACATGTGAACACGCTTTTCCAGACAAGCATGATCACATGGTAGTCTTACAACAAAACACTACCGAGTTCAGGAGGGGAACCATCAATGAGGATAGCGAAGTCCTAACATAAGTCATGATTCTTAAGAAGGAACTTCTTCTCCTTGAACAAATCAATTAGTGGCTTGGTGTGCTAGGGATGCACATAGAATGAAGGTAGCTAGTCTCACAAACCAATGTATACTTCGCACGTGCAAAACTGACTTGGGATGATTCCAGAGGAAGCAACATTTACTTTCTTGAATTCACAGCGACAACTTGCATCAAATGCATATGAATTAGAGGAAGTCACTCCTTTCAGCCGAACATATGCTTCATGAACGGAACATGAAGATAATGCTTATAAAAGTTTCCAATACTAGGCGGATGTTCAACACGAATCATGGAGAAGATAAAAATGTTGCTGATGGGCTCAACAACAATTCATCCAGGTTTCCATATAAGTGGAATTCCACAATTATGTGAACAAGGTGAAAGCATCGGTCAAACCCAAAAGATATAATGGTGTATGCTCGAGGAAACAACCACGGGTAAGATTGTCGGATCATGGGTTCCAGCAAAACCCTTGAGGTTCGAACACTGGGGTGCGCACGAAGATCTCTCCCTCATTGATCACGCCCTCACACACTTCGCGGTCTCTAAGCTAGGCTCGGAGAACTCGCAACACAAGAGACACAAGATTTATACTGGTTCAGGCCACCGTTGCGGTGTAATACCCTACTCCAGTGTGGTGGTGGTGGATTGCGTCTTGGGCTGAGGATGAACAGTACAAGGGAAGAACAGCCTCCTGAGGTTGAGGTGTTCCTGTGCTTGGTGGATGTGAGGATGAACTGGATGAGTTCCAGACTAGTTGCCTCCTATGGTGGTGGCTTATCCTATTTATAGAGGCCCTGGTCCTCTTCCCAAATATTGAGAGGGAAGGGATGCCACAATGGCCAATTTGAAAGGGGACAGCTAGTACAAGCTATCCTGACTAAAGGTGGTCCTCGCCTGCCAAAGGCTCTGGTGGTGATGCCATCTTGGGCTCCACCGTGACCTCCGTCCTACTGTCCTGCTAGTCTTGGTCTCGTTGCACCGATATGGAAAGTTTGCTTGATGCCTCGGTACTCCACGCCTGCGCTTGCCTCCGTAGCACCAAAGAGGAAACGAGGACGATGTGGTCGCTGGCGCCCGCCTGGCCTTGGTCGTCACGGCTCACATCACTAGAACCTCGCGAGGTTTCACTTGCCTTGATCTCTCCGCCCCTCACGAGCCAACCTGGTGAGGTCGCTCCCGAGGAGGTCTTGTGTCATCCGCCTCGCGAGGTTTGGCCCCTCGCGAGGGTCTTGAGTGCTTGCTGCTGAATGATACGTCTCCAACGTATCTATAATTTTGATTGTTCCATGCTATTATATATTCTGTTTTGTATGTTTATGGGCCTTATTAAACACTTTTATATTATTTTTGGGACTAACCTATTAACCCAGAGCCCAGTGCCAGTGCCAGTTCCTGTTTTTTCCTTGTTTCAGTGTTTCACAAAAAAGGGATATCAAATGGAGTCCAAACGGAATGAAACCTTCGGGAGAGTTATTTTTTGAACGGAAGCAATCCAGGGAACTTGGAGTACACGTCAGGGAATCAACGAGGAGAGCACGAGGCAGGGGGCGCGCCCACCCCCCTGGGCGCACCCTCCACCCTCGTGGCTCCCCTGACCGATTTCTTTCGCCTATATATATGCATATATCCTAAAACCATCGGGGAACAGAATAGATTGGGAGTTCCGCCGCCGCAAGCCTCTGTAGCCACCAAAAACCAATCGGGACCCTGTTCCGGCACCCTGCTGGAGGGGGGGTCCCTCACCGGTGGCCATCTTCATCATCCCGGTGGTTTCCATGACGAGGAGGGAGTAGTTCACCCTCGGGGCTGAGGGTATGTACCAGTAACTATGTGTTTGATCTCTCTCTCTCTCTCTCTCTCTCTCTCGTGTTCTTGAGGTGGTACGATCTTGATGTATCGCGAGCTTTGCTATTATAGTTGGATCTTATGATGTTTCTCCCCCTCTACTCTCTTGTAATGGATTTAGTTTTCCCTTTGAAATTATCTTATCGGATTGAGTCTTTAAGGATTTGAGAACACTTGATGTATGTCTTGCTGTGCTTATCTGTGGTGACAATGGGATATTCACGTGATCTACTTGATGTATGTTTTGGTGATCAACTTGCAGGTTCAATGAACTTATGCATAGGGGTTGGCACACGTTTTCGTCTTGACTCTCCGGTCGAAACTTTGGGGCACTCTTTGAAGTACTTTGTGTTGGTTGAATAGATGAATCTGAGATTGTGTGATGCATATCGTATAATCATACCCACGGATACTTGAGGTGACATTAGAGTATCTAGGTGACATTAGGGTTTTGGTTGATTTGTGTCTTAAGGTGTTATTCTAGTACGAATTCTATGATAGATCGAACGAAAAGAATAGATTCATGTTATTTTACTACAGACTCTTGAATAGATCGATCGGAAAGAATAACTTTGAGGTGGTTTCGTACCCTACCATAATCTCTTCGTTTGTTCTCCGCTATTAGTGACTTTGGAGTGACTCTTTGTTGCATGTTGAGGGATAGTTATATGATCCAATTATGTTATTATTGTTGAGAGAACTTGCACTAGTGAAAGTATGAACCCTAGGCCTTCTTTCCTAGCATTGCAATACCGTTTGTGCTTAGTTTTATCATTAGTTACCTTGCTGTTTTTATATTTGCAGATTACAAAAACCTATATCTACCATCCATATTGCACTCGTATCATCATCTCTTCGCCGAACTAGTGCAGCTATACAATTTACCATTGTATTGGGTGTGTTGGGGACACAAGAGACTCTTTGTTATTTGGTTGCAGGGTTGCTTGAGAGAGACCATCTTCATCCTACACCTCCCACGGATTGATAAACCTTAGGTCATCCACTTGAGGGAAATTTGCTACTGTCCTACAAACCTCTGCACTTGGAGGCCCAACAACGTCTACAAGAAGAAGGTTGTGTAGTAGACATCAAGCTCTTTTATGGCGCCGTTGTCGGGGAGGTTAGTGCTTGAAGGTATATCTTTAGATCTTGCAATCGAATCTTTTTGTTTCTTGTTTTAGCACTAGTTTAGTTTATAAAAGAAAACTACAAAAAAATGGAATTGAGTTTACCTCATATGCTTCATCTTTTTAATATCCTTCGTGAGTACGATGGGAAGGAAAATTGTGCTAAAGTGTTAGAAGAAGAATGCATTAAAATGTTTGGCACTAAATCTTTCAATGATGAGCATGATTGCAATGTTGTTAGTATGAACTCCTTGAATATCCATAGTACTAATGATGATTGCACTAGTTATGATGAAAATGTCACCTATAAACATGTCAATTTTTGTGGAGTGCATTGGGTTTGCAAGTACACACCAAATAGGGAAGATAGATATTGCAAGAGGCATAAGCATTTACAAACTAAATGGTTGCAAGAAAGGCTAAATGTTAGTGCTGAAAATTTAAAATTTCTTAGCCATACTTGTGAACTTTGCAATGAACATGGTCATTTAAATATAAAATGCAAATTGTTTCATGATCGAATCATGTCCAAAAATTGTGATGACTTGATTTCCCTTGCACATCATAATGAACTTAGTTTGCTTTTGGGTTATGAAGAAATGAAACGTCAAACTAAGATTATTCCAGAATATAAGCTCGAGAAATTCCTCGATATTGATCTAGAAGAAATTTATATGTATTGGGCGGTGAATTGCATTGAAAATCCTTATATTGCCAATTACATAAAGAAAAGGAAACAAATAGAAGATGAAGAGAATACTAACGAAAGGGAAGAGACTTCCCAATATTCTCCTATTATTTCTTATGATGAATCAGGGAACGAGGAGGAGCTTTCTATTCAACCAATCTCATTAATAAGGAGCTCAAAAGAGAGGGTTAAACCCACACATGATGTGAAGAAGAAAAAGAAAAGATGGAGAAGTAAAGGTAGAAAGGTATCTCTCCCAAATGATGTTGCTCCTATTTCTCATTGTGATGATGATAATTGCTATACTATTGGTGCTATCCATACTATTAATAATGAGAGTGATTATGCTTATGATATGAAAAGGCCCAAGCTTGGGGATGCTATCTTTGATGAAGATGATGCTTTTGAGCATATATTTTCTACAATTAATGTTTCTCCCAAGCTTGGGGATGCTACGTTTAATGAAGATGATATTTTTAGTCTTCCAAGTTTTGATATGCAAATTTAAAATGATGATAGCATGCCTCCTACTTATGATGATTATATTGATGAAAGTGGGTTTGGAAGAGTGTCAACTTTAGGAAGTAATGATCCCACTATTTTGGAGGGTGTTGAATCATATTGTTACAATTATGAAAGTGGATTTGGAGAGGTCATGACTTTATTTAGTAATGATTCCACTATCTTGGAAGAGGTTTCAATCGATTATGACGAGAACAAAGTTCCTACTTATGATGATTATTGTGATGAAACTTATGCTATAAAAAGTAGTGAAGATTATATTTATAAAACTTGTCATGATTATGATTACCCTTTTTCTGAACATTACTCTTTTAATGTGGAAACAATTTATAGTATTCGAGTCTCTTATGATACTCCCACTATTCCGAATGAGAAGAAATTTGCTTATGTGGAGAGTAATAAAATTTCTACGCTTGTAGATCATGAAAAGAATGCTTTAGGTTCTGGTTATATTGTTGAATTCATTCATGATGCTACTGAAAATTATTATGATGGAGGAACATATGCTTGTAGGAATTGCAATAATATCAAGTTTCCTCTCTATGTGCTGAAAATCTTGAAGTTATGCTTGTTTTGCCTTCCTATGCTAGTTGATTATTGTTCCAATAAGTTGTTTGATCACAAAATCCCTATGCATAGGAAGTGAGTTAGACTTAAATGTTCTAGTCATATTCTTCATGATGCTCTCTTTATGTTTCAATTCTTATCTTTTATGTGAGCATCATTGAAAATCATCATGCCTAGCTAGGGGCGTTAAACGTTAGCGCTTGTTGGGAGGCAACCCAATTTTATTTTAGTTTTTTTCTTTTTGCTTCTGTTTAGTATTAAATAATCCATCTAGCTTTTTTTAGATGTGGTTTTGTGTTTTAATTAGTGTTTGTGCCAAGTAAGACCTATAGGATCTTCTTGGATGATAGTTATTTGATCTTGCTCAAAATTCCAGAAACTTTCTGTTCACAAAAACAATTGTTAAAAATTACCAGAACGTGATAAAATATTGATTCCAATTGCAGCAGATCAATTAAAAACTTTTCTAGGTCGTCCTTTTTTTGTAGATTTTTTGGAGTTCCAGAAGTTTGCGTTAGTTACAGATTACTACAGACTATTCTGTTTTTGACAGATTCTGTTTTTGTGTGTTGTTTGCTTATTTTGATGAGTCTATGGCTAGTAAAAGAGTTTATAAATCATAGAGAAGTTGGAATACAGTAAGTTTAAAACCAATATAAATAAATAATTAGTTCATTACAGTACCTTGAAGTGGTGTTTTGTTTTCTTTCGCTAACGGAGCTTACGAGTTTTCTGTTAAGTTTTGTGTTGTGAAGTTTTCAAGTTTTGGGTAAAGATTCGATGGACTATGGAATAAGGAGTGGCAAGAGCCTAAGCTTGGGGATTCCCAATGCACCCCAAGGTAATATTCAAGGATAACCAAGAGCCTAAGCTTGGGGATGCCTCGGATGGCATCCCCTCTTTCGTCTTCGTTCATCGGTAACTTTACTTGGAGCTATATTTTTATTCACCACATGATATGTGTTTTGCTTGGAGCGTCATTTTATTTTCTTTTGTTTTGCTTGCTGTTTGAATAAAATACAAAGATCTGAAATTCTTAAATGTTAGAGAGTCTTCACATAGTTACATAATTGTTCGACTACTCATTGATCTTCACTTATATCTTTCGGAGTAGTTTGTCATTTGCTCTAGTGCTTCACTTATATCTTTTTAGAGCACGGCGGTGGATTTATTTTGTAGAAATAGATGAACTCTCATGCTTCACTTATATTATTTTGGGAGTCCTAAACAGCATGGTAATTTGCTTTGGTTATGAAACTAGTCCTAATATGATGGGCATCCAAGAGGGATATAATAAAAACTTTCATATAAAGTGCACTGAATACTAAGAGAAGTTTGATTCTTTATGATTGTTTTGAGATATGAAGATGGTGATATTAGAGTCATGCTAGTTGAGTAGTTGTGAATTTGAGAAATACTTGTGTCGAAGCTTGCAAGTCCCGTAGCATGCACGTATGGTAAACGTTATGTAACAAATTTGAAACATGAGGTGTTCTTTGATTGTCATCCTTATGAGTGGCGGTCGGGGACGAGCGATGGTCTTTTCCTACCAATCTATCCCCCTAGGAGCATGCGCGTAGTGCTTGGTTTTTGATGACTTGTAGATTTTTGCAATAAGTATGTAAGTTCTTTATGACTAATGTTGAGTCCATGGATTATACGCACTCTCACCTTTCCATCATTGCTAGCCTCTTCGGTACCGTGCATTGCCCTTTCTCACCTTAAGAGTTGGTGCAAACTTCGCCGGTGCATCCAAACCCCGTGATATGATACGCTCTATCACACACAAACCTCCTTATATCTTCCTCAAAACAGCCACCATACCTACCTATTATGGCATTTCCATAGCCGTTCTGAGATATATTGCCATGCAACTTTCCACCGCTCCGTTTATTACGACACGCATCATCATTGTCATATTGCCTTGCATGATTATGTAGTTGACATCATATTTGTGGCAAAGCCACCATTCATAATTCTTTCATACATGTCACTCATGAGTCATTGCCCATCCCGGTACACCACCGGAGGCATTCATATAGAGTCATACTTTGTTCTAGTATCGAGTTGTAATCATTGAGTTGTAAATAAATAGAAGTGTGATGATCATCATTAATAGAGCATTGTCCCAAAAAAAGGAAAGGCCAATAAAAAAAGAGAAAGGCCAAATAAAAAAAAGGAGGCAAATAAATAAATAAAAAGGGACAATGCTACTATCCTTTTTCCACACTTGTGCTTCAAAGTAGCACCATGATCTTCATGATAGAGAGTCTCTTGCGTTGTCACTTTCATATACTAGTGGGAATTTTTCATTATAGAACTTGGCTTGTATATTCCAATGATGAGCTTCCTCAAATGCCCTAGGTCTTCGTGAGAAAGCAAGTTGGATGCACACCCACATAGTTTCTTTTGTCGAGCTTTCATGCATTTATAGCTCTAGTGCATCCGTTGCATGGCAATCCCTACTCCTTGCATTAACATCGATCGATGGGCATCTCCATAGCCCGTTGATTAGCCGCGTTGATGTGAGACTTTCTCCTTTTTTGTCTTCTCCACATAACCCCCATCATTATATTCTATTCCACCCATAGTGCTATATCCATGGCTCACGCTCATGTATTGCGTGAAGGTTGAAAAAGCTTGAGATTACTAAAGTATGAAATAATTGCTTGGCTTGTCATTGGGGTTGTGCATGATGAGAGCATTCTTGTGTGACGAAAATGGAGCATGACCAAACTATATGATTTTGTAGGGATGAACTTTCTTTGGCCATGCTATTTTGAGAAGACATGATTGCTTAGTTAGTATGCTTGAAGTATTATTATTTTTATGTCAATATTAAACTTTTGTCTTGAATCTTATGGATCTGAATATTCTTGCCATAATAAATAAGATTACATTGAGAAATATGCTAGGTAGCATTCCACATCAAACATTCTGTTTTTATCATTTACCTACTCGAGGACGAGCAGGAATTAAGCTTGGGGATGCTGATACGTCTCCAACGTATCTATAATTTTTGATTGTTCCATTCTATTATATATTCTGTTTTGGATGTTTATGGGACTTATTAAACACTTTTATATTATTTTTGGGACTAACTGATTAACCCAGAGCCTAGTGCCAGTTCCTGTTTTTTCCTTGTTTCAGTGTTCCGCAGAAAAGGGATATCAAACGGAGTCCAAATGGAATGAAACCTTCGGGAGAGTTATTTTTGGAACGGAAGCAATCCAGGGAAGTTGGAGTACACGTCAGGGAATCAACGAGGAGAGCACGAGGCAGGGGGGCGCGCCGACCCAATGGGCGCGCCCTCCACCCTCATGGGCCCCTCGTGGCTCCCCTGACCGACTTCTTTCGCCTATATATATATATATATATATATATATATATATATATATATATATCCATATATCCTAAAACCATCGGGGAACAGAATAGATCGGGAGTTCCACCGCCGCATGCCTCTGTAGCCACAAAAAACCAATCGGGACCCTGTTCCGGCACCCTGCCGGAGGGGGGATCCCTCACCGGTGGCCATCTTCATCATCCCGGCGCTTTCCATGACGAGGAGGGAGTAGTTCACCCTCGGGGCTGAGGGTATGTACCAGTAGCTATGTGTTTGATCTCTCTCTCTCTCTCTCTCGTGTTCTTGAGGTGGTACGATCTTGATGTATCGCGAGCTTTGCTATTATAGTTGGATCTTATGATGTTTCTCCCCCTCTACTCTCTTGTAATGGATTGAGTTTTCCCTTTGAAGTTGTCTTATCGGATTGAGTCTTTAAGGATTTGAGAACACTTGATGTATGTCTTGCTGTGCTTATCTGTGGTGACAATGGGATATTCATGTGATCTACTTGATGTATGTTTTGGTGATCAACTTGCGGGTTCAATAAACTTATGCATAGGGGTTGGCACACGTTTTCGTCTTGACTCACCGGTCGAAACTTTGGGGCACTCTTTGAAGTACTTTGTGTTGGTTGAATAGATGAATCTGAGATTGTGTGATGCATATCTTATAATCATACCCACGGATACTTGAGGTGACATTGGAGTATCTAGGTGACATCAGGGTTTTGGTTGATTTGTGTCTTAAGGTGTTATTCTAGTACGAACTCTATAATAGATCGAATGAAAAGAATAGCTTCATGTTATTTTACTACAGACTCTTAAATAGATCGATCAGAAAGAATAACTTTGAGGTGGTTTCGTACCCTACCATAATCTCTTCGTTTGTTCTCCGCTATTAGTGACTTTGGAGTGACTCTTTGTTGCATGTTGAGGGATAGTTATATGATCCAATTATGTTATTATTGTTGAGAGAACTTGCACTAGTGAAAGTATGAACCCTAGGCCTTGTTTCCTAGCATTGCAATACCGTTTGTGCTCAGTTTTATCATTAGTTACCTTGCTGTTTTTATATTTGCAGATTACAAAAACCTATATCTACCATCCATATTGCACTCGTATCACCATCTCTTCGCCGAACTAGTGCACCTATACAATTTACCATTGTATTGGGTGTGTTGGGGACACAGGAGACTCTTTGTTATTTGGTTGTAGGGTTGCTTGAGAGAGACCATCTTCATCGTACGCCTCCCACGGATTGATAAACCTTAGGTCATCCACTTGAGGGAAATTTGCTACTGTCCTACAAACCTCTGCACTTGGAGGCCCAACAACGTCTACCAGAAGAAGGTTGTGTAGTAGACATCAGTGAAGATAGGCCATACGGGCCCGCTCACAGCGCCACGCCGTGGGCCGCAGGTAGGCAAGTCTGGGGACCCCCGTTCCCTGAACGCCGACAGTAGCCCCCGGGCCCAAGGCGCGCTCGGGCTTGGCTTCAAGGCGAAGCCAAAGGGCAAGTGCGGAGCACCGCGGGCCCCCACAGCCTGCGGCCTTGGCCGACGTGTGGCTGTTGATTGGACGTGGGCGTCTCCGCTTCCCCACGCAGCCTTGGGATCCGCCTGGCTAGGCGGCCACCGTAACTTACACAGTTATTCCTCCATCTCCAACGGCATACTCCCCCAATACCTCTGCTTCCCCGAAACTCTGCTCCTCTTTCCAATCTGACCTGAGCTCTGACCATTCCATCCCCATGGCGCCGAAACGAGCGGATAAGGGGAAGAAACCTCTGTTTTCGGCCAATGCGCCTCCGGCCATCGAGCCAGCAGTTGGTCGATCGCCGGTGTTCAATCAAGAGGCCTTGTGCAAGGTCCGCCCGGCGCTCGCCACCAGCTTCAATGAATGGGGAGAGACGTCGGCCTGGCTTGCGTCCCGATATTCCTTTGATAGGACAACTACTGAGGTTAAGTTCTTTGTTGACACCCTGTGGGCTGGCCTGGTTCCTCCTTTTTACGCCTTCTTCAACGCCGTGCTGTCCCATTATCAGATCCACATGCTACACCTTGATCCTCAATCCGTCGCCCTTCTTGCTGTCTTTGCCTTTGTTTGTGAGGCCATGGTGGGCATTGCCCCTTCCGTGGCCCTCCCGCGTCATTTCTTCTTGCTGCACCTGACCGACCCTCGCAGTGCTCAGGGTGCCTGAGCTTCCAGGCCGTGGCGGAGACGGCCGGCTCGGGCATTGATTTTGATCTTCCGCCGTCCGCGGGCGGGTTTCGGACACGATGGGTGTATGTGGATGTAGGGGTGCTCAGCCCCCTGCTCTCGCCACCATCGTCGCCCGCCGTCCCCAACTCCGGCTGGGGCCACGAGAGGCTCGCGAGCCCTCGCCTTTCCTTCGTCTAGTACCGGCTGAAGAGGTTGAAGAGCCTCGGCGTGGCTGCGCCCCAGGTGATGAAGGAGTTCCTCCGACGATGCATTGCTCCACTTCGGTGCCATTCCCAACCGATGTGGACCCTGACTGGCGATCAGGACCGAATGAGGCTTCAGGAGTCGGGGCTCCAAGTTGAGGCGCGAAGAACGATGCTCGAAGTCTTGGCGGGCGACCCCTCGCCAAGCGACATGCCACGGGAGGCACTACAAAAAAATACACTTCCGTGATGATACGTGTTTGTCACAGTAGGTCACGTTTTTTGTCATGCATGTACATCCATGACAAATTTATAACAGAATCAAGATAGTCATACCTGTGCTGTCGTAGAAGTATTCCATCACATTACCAAAATTATCATCACGGAAGTGTCCACTTCCATGACGATAAATCGCGCGTCACAGACGTGCTTTCGTCAAGGGTGACCGACACGTGGCATCCACCGTAACGGAACGCCGTTAAGCTATCGGGTCTGGTTTTGGATCCAATAACCCGTTAACAGCCGGGACCAATGGGAAATTCCCACGTGTAAAATTTTGATTGGCCAGAGGGAACACCTGTCAGCTCGTTAGTGGGCTAGATGTCGCCCGTCCAATCAAGGAGACGTGCCTACGATACGTCGACACATGGCTGGGCCCAACAGAGGCCCATATAGGTTAAAAAGGCCGGCCCAGTCAAAGGCCCATAGTACTTACTCAGGTACTAGTGGGCCAGCCCAATAACGGCCTCCTTAATAAAGGCCCATTTACGGCCTGAAGCCAGATCTGGCCCGTTAATTGTCCGCCGAATATTTGGGCCCATTTACGGCCCGAAGCCAGATCTGGCCGTTAATTGTTCGCCGAATATTTGGGCCCAATTACATCCCAGTGACTTTCGGCCTGTTAGAGGCCCGATGTAGACATGGGCCCATTTCAGCCCGGTGTGACTTTCGGCCTGGGAATGGCCCGTGCTGCCCATGGGCCATATATGGTCCGACGGGACATCGGGCCCACTAACGGCCCGTGATAAAGGTGGCAACAGTTAAGCCCAACGTGACTTTGGGCCTGTTAAAGGCCTGTCTTATAATTCAGCCTGTTGATGTCTGTACTAAGCTTTCGGCCTCTTAAAGGACCATGATATCAGTGGGCCAACTAAGGCCCGAGATATGTTGTGGCTTGGTAACTGCCCGTGATATAACTGGGCCCAAAAAGGCCCGGTCTACATTTCAGCCTGCTGAAGGCCCGTCGACGACTAGTGAAAATTGAGGCCCAACATGCATTTCGGCCTGCTAAAGGCCCATGGTTTCATATGGGCCGTAACAGGCCAGTACAATATTCAGCCTGTTAATGGCCCAACGCTACCTGGGCCAAACTAAGCGCTGGTTCCACAAAAGGCCCAACTAAAATATAAGCCAGTGTAAGTTGTGGGCCTCGCGCAAAGTGTGAAGGCCCCAATCTTTCGGGCCCAAGAAAGATGCAGGCCGGCCCAATTGTGGCCCGCTAAAAACCAGGCCCGTTAGAGGCGAATGTTTCGGCCCGGTCGACTACATCTGATTTTTTTTCAGATAGCGAATGATGGCAGTAACTAGTAGGAATTAAGAACAAACCTACTCTATACAATAAAGAAATTACGGCATAGTAACTAAGAATAAACCTACACTATACAATAAAGGATTTATGGTATATTACATCCACTGGGCATCGAAGTTCGCCACCAGTGATCATAAAGCGCAACGAAGAAGCAGATTACAAAAACTGGGCACCATTGCAGCGTAACAAAATAATACTGAACCGAGACCACTTCCAAGACAGTTCAAGAAAGGTTAGCCTTGCGGGGAACTGCTGCGCAAGCTGCTGAGCAAGGCTGTGAGACCGGCCTAGCATGTCGGTCATAGCTTCCAGGTGTAGCTGTTTAGCGATGAGGTTCTCATTGGTGTTCTCCGCAATCTTTCTTAGAGATAGGACTTCAAGTCGAAGTTGAGTTGCAGAATGCCTTTCTGCTAGAACTTGGGACTGAAGAAGTCGAACTGATTCAGACAACGAATTCTGTGAGCTTGTCTGACTGCTAGTCTCAAGTAACTTGAACACTGCATCAAGACAAGACTTTGGGGTTGTCTCGCTATCTTCAAGATGTTTTGCCTTCTTTGCTGCAATATATGTTGGGTTTGTCTCACAGCCTTCAGCAGACTTGTGCATGCCATCAGGCATATCACCCTGAAACAAAGCAGAGAGATGACAGGTTTTGCACGTGTATAAACAAAGATGATAACTGTGCTGTCAATTCCATCCAATTTCAAATTAGAAAATAAAGAGTAAGTTCAAAATATCAATAGCATAATTTGGCATTGTTCATAATGCGGGGAGCTTCACCACACTACTGGATTACCATGTCAACATAACAAGCATAGATGAAGGGCAAAGAAAATCATTGTATCTATTTTGGTTAATGTGCATGGCATGTTGTTCATATCATCAGCCACATCAGTAAGATAAAACAGGAGATGACAAGGTGCAAACGTGGGCTGCTTCACCACACACTGGATTATAGATCCACAAAAACAAGCATACATATAGGGAGTATTGAGTAATGTGCATGGTATGAATAAGGAATTTGGTTTTACAAGTAAAACTTAGAACTTACGGTTCTTGCGAACATGCATTTTGGTAGAAACAGCAAACTAAACAGCAGTAAACGATAGGGAGTATGAGCAAATTAAACAGCAGTTGAGGATAAAGGCTTTAGAAGGACTGACTTACATTAACAGTTAACACCGGCTTTATAATGCCCTTCTCCATGTCAAGGGAAGGATAACTCAAGAATTTCAGCACAGAATCTTCTTCATAAGCATTGCCTGTACTCTACATTTTGTAGAGAGTAATTATAGATATGATAATACTGGAAGGGATAGAGGATAATGAAGATAAGATGCAGATTGATGCTACATAATCAACTACCAATCCCTGGAAGTACAAGCGTTACAGGACAAAATGTACTGACAAGAGCAATGGGCTACACTTCTGCACTGGCATTGTCTGTGTATTCTACTTTTTGGTAAGATTAAATATAGATCTGATCTTTTTTAGTAAATGGTGGGCGAGGGAGATAAGATGCAGAATGCTACACAATGAACCAATCCCTCTTCCCATAATACAAGAGTGTTTTGAACACTGGTGTACTATACAAAACGTTCTTATATTATGGGACGGAGGGAGTAGCTGTTAATGTAAGTACAGTGATAGACGACGTTCAGTCCTTACAAGAGGACTGCAGAGCTAAACCTCTTCAAAAGCATTGGGTTGATTCTAAATTTATGTAAGAGTCCATACGGATCTTATAATGTCCACCAAATGGACGATAACGAGGCTAACATGTGAAGTGATGTTACATAATCAAACGGCTATGAAAGTAAGTATGGTCATACAGGGCAAGAGGTACTCACAAGAGAAATGCAGTGTGCAGTATAGTTGCGAGATTCTGTGGTCCCTTGAGAATGAATGTTCTTCTGCTAACAGTTTTCGTACAAGTGAGACAGTTAAGGCAAATGCAGAAATGTAGTTCAAATTGTGATGTGATATCATAGACAGTACCTTACGCTGCAGCCGAGACCAATGTGTAACAAGATTATTCCAGTCACCGTCGGATAAATGTAGCACCGGAGACTTTACAAAAATTTCGTTTAGAGGCTTGCCATCGAAGTGCGCTTGCCTCAGGTAGGAACGATACTTCATCAACGAGTGCTTGAAAAGCGCAACCAGCCCTTGCTCGTCTTCACAATCCAGTTTGGTCCTCGCCTATTTAAAAGAATGAAATCTTGTGTCTTCTGTCAGCAGAAACATATGCAGTAATGACCATGAATAACATTAGTACATTACTTACGCGTAAGTTGCGGAGGAAGACTGGAAATTGTTCTGTGTCTGCGGTATAATCTTTCCATGAAGGAAAGATGCGCACAAAGTTCCTGACAACAATATAAGCTTTGTCTTCTAAACTGGGAAGAAATGGAACAGGGGTCCTATTTGCTGCAATTGGGCTCTCTCTGGTTCGAAAAGGGATTTGGCAACTGGATTTGGTGTACTCTTTGCTGGAATGGGGGTTTTGCGTCATAGAGCTGGTGCTATGTCAACCGGCATACTCATAATGTTTGCTGTAGTTGGGGTCTACTGAGTTGGGGCATCAGAAATGACTAGTGTAGTAGGGCTAGAGTCTGCTAGAGTTGGGGTGTTCTGTGGGTCAGGTGATATTGCAACTACACCTAATGTGCTATTTGATTTATCAGGTGCCACTACCTTTTCCAAATACTTTGCTTGTGCTCCTCCACGATCAGCAATCGCCCTCTTCCTTTTGAACGTCTGATACACAAGAACATCATTTGAATGGATAAATATGGTATGATGACAGATGGAATATGTACTAAAAATGGATAGGCAGGGTGTATTCACATACACGATGTGTAAACTAAGCTAATGGCAGTTCAACAAAGTAGAAGGAATGCAAATCATCAGTTGCAAGATATGTGCGACCAATATAACCTTGGAAAGTTAGAGCAAGCACCTTGATGGGTGAATAAGATAGGGCATCTTCCTCTGACTCCTCCACCAGGGAGCTACATTGACTTAGGTCTCCTCTAGCCCAGAATCACTGTTAGGATCATATTTTGAGCATGAATCTGTAGGTGCAGAGTGTTTGCATTGCATTGCATCCAGACTTGATTTCAGTCCCTTAATGCCAAAATTTGACAGCCATGGCATTGTTCTGCTTTATTCTTTTCATGTGCGCAAGCTCATAATCATTATGATGCTGTTCAGAATCTGAGATTCATGAAAACATAAAAAGTAGTCAGATTATCTATGGAATGCATTGCGGATTCAACTCGAAGAGTGTCTCCCTATAAACCTCTACATATGCAAAGTTCACTCCCCAACCGTGCTGACCAGACCACACACAGAAATACAAACCCCTTATGTCTCTATAACAGGCAGACACACATTTCAAAACTGAAGTAGGAACATTAGAATCATATGAAATTCGTATTCGAACAAATAAACTAAGGAATTATGAGTGGCATAATGTTTAGCTTCAAGGGTGGAGTGTTGGTAGTGCGACACAAAGCAAGGAGGCAGATTGTATTCCATGTAAAAGATCGAAGCCTATGTAAAAGCTGGAAATGACACTTTCTTTCTATACAATGCAGTGTTCATTGCCCACACATGATGGAAGAGATCACATAGAGAAATACTATTCACTCATGTCTACGGTTCCAGTATTTAGAAACAGGGTGGTCCACCCTAAAAGAATATTGACAACAAATATGACAAGGCAAGCATAGATGTAGTGAATCAATCATTTACTTGTGAGCTTACTAGGACAAGTATGCAGAATTGTAACTGCAGTAAGAGACCGTCCAAAATCTGAATCAAGAAGTTTGTCTAGCACTTATTGTTTGCAACTAATCGACGTGAATAATTGGATATTATATCGAATGAGTAAGAAAGACAAGTAAAATTGTCAACAAACCTGGCTTGCAGTAGTAATCTGGGTCAATGTCACTACGACCAACAATCCAAAATGACTAGTGTCTGTTCCTAGGGCCAGAATTTTGAAAACCCTGTGAACTTTACAGGTACTAAAGATTACCGAAATACATCTGAACCATTAAGTGTAGGTAGCACTGAGCACACAACAAACCCTAATGACAGTCCTGCCTAATGAGTAATGAATCAATTAGAAAATGGGTGATGAGGAGTGGCTGCTGAGTGTTGAGGACGTATCTCAGGATAAATCGGGTTGGCTTAGTGGGTGCTGCACGCCTGAGCCCTGAACGGACTGGGAAGGTAGGCATGGCGGCGCGCCCGGGCAGCGGTGACGCTGTTGGGCGAGCGGCTCCTGACCTCCTGTTAGTCCGGCGTCTCCTCCTAGAGTCATGCCGTCCGGGGACGGCAAGTCGCCAGCGAGGCAGGCGGCTGGGGGCGAGTAGAGATCGGAAGCGCGCAGCAGAACAGAGGGGAATCGGGGCCTGGGACGACCCAAAATCCCAGGGTGGGCCGGCCCACCATGGGCACCCTGTAGAGATACACACCCGAGCGGTGAACATGCATTTTCGAAACTAATTTAGGAACATTTAGCTGACCAATTAAACGACTCTGTTTTAATAATATCAGATTCGTATTTGAACAACTAAGCTTGTTTAGCTTGATGGGTGGAGCAGTGCTATTATGACACGAAGCACGTATTCTGATCGTATAGTGATCAAAAAAGGGGGAAACTCTAAGCATAATTTTTTTTAGCAAAAGAGGGTTTCCCCTCCGATTTCTATTAAAGAAACCACCACGGAAACAACATGATCAATTAAACTGTATTATGACTGTGCCATGGCAGATTTGAAGCTGCAAACCGGAGAAATGATATTTAGCAGCCATTGTTTGCTTCGAACTAAGAACTAAATTCTAAGAGCTGAAAAGAAAGTAGAGTAACCAAGTTAAGATCTATTTTCTGGTTGAGATCAAAAAGTTGAGGAGATATGAAGTACCACCTCTCTTGCGGCGCCGTGTAGGCATCGGGGGTGCGATGGCTGTCGGTGGTGTTGAAGCAGATCTGCGACGGTAGACGGGTGCATCAGGGGATAACTCCCATGGAAGAGAAGGTTGTGTGAGCGGCCCCGGCAAAGAGGACGACTACGCCGATGAAGCGAGAGGACGTGATGCAAGGCTCTTGGTCCGTCGTCGTGGATGAGAAACGTCCATCTCTAGCAGTGGATGACGCGGTCTTGGTAGGCGCTCCGGCATGGTGGAGGACGGTGGCGATGGATGTGGTGGAGGACGGCGACGATGGATGGGGTGGAGGACGGCAGGGATGGATGGGGTGGCGGACGGAGGCTGGTGTGGGGATGGTGTTCTAGCGCGGACTGTGTATGAATGGGAAAATGGAGGGAGAGGTACGGGGAACCATGTTTTTGGGACGCGCCTGTCTGAAATATGGGAAAGTTACAAACTTAGCCCCCGTTTAAAATTTGGACGTCTCGTCGGTTGGGGATACGACGGTAATCTCGCATCTCGCCAATATTTGCCCAGAGCGATTTCAGGCGAGGAGAGGGTGGTTGGCGCCCATGGTTGGCGCCCACGGTGTATGAACGGGGCTGACAGGTAGGGCGGTTGTGTCATGTCTGAGTGAAGTTACAAACCTGCCCCTATTGAAAATATTTGCCTACATCGATTTCGGCCGAGTCGAGTTTGTTTTGCCGCCCATAGTGTATGGATGGGGAAATGGAGGGAGAAACAGAGGTCTTTCGGACGAGCTTGAATCAAATGTGTTTTGCCGCCCATGTTTGGCGCCCACCGTGTCGGAATGGGCTCAGAGGCGGTCGTGTCACGTCTAATTGAAGTTACTAACCTACCCCTATTTAGAGCAGTGGAAATCGGGCCGATGGATTGTCCGTGTAATGGGTAGACAGTAATTTCCATCTCCCAAACACTTGGCTTCGGGCAGCCGACGTGGGAGTGAGACATTTTGCCGCTTCTTTCGAATTTTGGGACAATAAGCATCCACGTTTACCCTGGCAACTAAATTCGAATACATTTTGTATTCCTATACGAATCTTTATAAATCATTCTATGTGTTTTTATATATCTTCAAAAGGACGACAAAGATGTATTCCACTGTCATATTTGAATATGGTTTACAAATGCCGATACTCAAATTTAGAAGCTAGAATCCAGTTTAAGGTGAATTCAAACATTTGGAACACTTCATGTCCAACTCAAATGCCACACGTAGCACAATGTGTACCCCCATTTAGATATGTACACAAGCGATGTATCATGATTCAAATACCGAGTCAATCAACCAAGAATTTACAGAACTAACAGACATATAAACACTTATAGAGTATATGGATCAATAATACCAACTAACAAACATAAGCCAGGCTGCTGTACTTTTTTTGCTACAACAACATCCTTTTTTTAGCCAAGCTACCACAACATCTTTGCCCTTTCCGATGCGTGCCATTTATGGTCCATCTATACTACTATTATTGCTGAATGCACATTCAGCCCGATTGGCATATTTGTAGGTCTGGCACAACAATCAAAATGAAATGTCTCCAAGTCTTATCAATTAATACAGACTTGTGCTCAAATAAATTACAAACCAAAAACCAAAAAACAAAAAACAATTATTACATGATCTCTAAAACAAATGGTTTGATTGATTACATGAACAAACAACACAAAGGTTATTCAATGATGGAAAGAACATTTCACCTATGATTTACCAAGTGGAATTTAATTTCCTTTTTTCCTTCAGGACCTTAACAATGTGGTCAGTCTCAGCTTGCTTCATTTTGAAATCCACCAAATATTTAATGGTTGTCTTGAGTACTGCTAATGATTGTGCTGTTTGCTTCTTCAGCATGTCAACTTCATCGCTAAGTGTAGAAGCAGAATCTCTTTCTACCACTAGTTTAGCCTCTAGTGCATCAACAGTTGGCAATTCATAATGCACGATTGGGCCGGTGCCACTGTTGTGGGATGATACAACGTCCATGGGGACCTCGCTCTTTGATCTTGGCACTAAAAAAAATACACTTCCGTGATGATACGTGTTTGTCACAGTAGGTTGCATTTTCTGTCATGCATGTACATCCATGACGATTTTATGACAGAATCAAGATAGTCATACATGTGCTATCGTAGAAGTGTTCCATGACATTACCAAAATTATCATCACGGAAGTGTCCACTTCCATGACGATAAATCCCGCGTCACAGAAGTGCTTTCGTCAAGGGTGACCGACACGTGGCATCCACCGTAACGGAACGCCGTTAAGCTATCGGGTCGGGTTTTGGATCCGATAACCCGTTAACAGCCCCGACCAATGGGGATTTTCCACGTGTAAAATCATCATTGGCTGGAGGAAACACGTCTCGGCTCATCGTTGGGACAGATGTCATCCACTCATTGGACAGAAGGCGCCTATGATACGTTGACACGTGGCACGGCCCAACAGAGGCCCATTCATGTGAAAAGGCCGGCCCGTTTGACTTGGTCAAAAGGTGGCGGGCCGGCCCATGTAAAGCCTGTTAACGGCCTGTTCGCATATAGCCCATTTACAGCCCGCTAACCCAAGGCCCGTTACGCCCTATCCGAATTAGGCCCAGTAGCGTCATCTGGGCCACCCAATATGATTCCAGCCCGTTTTCACTTCTGGCCCATGTATGGCCCATGACGTCTTTCAGCCCATATGAGGCCCTATGTAACTCTTGGCCTATTAACGGCCCGTGGTGAAACTGGCCCGTAATGAACAGTGTATCACTTTACACCCATTAACGGCCCGTGGTGAAACTGGCCCGTAATGAATAGTGTATCACTTTATACCCATTAACGGCCCGTTATTCCGTTGGGCCGTTTCCAGCCCATGTTATCTTTCGGCCTTCTCAGAGCCCATTTATTCTTGGGCTCATTTCCAGCATTCGTTTACTTACGGCCCGTTACTGTCATTTTCTGCTTGTGGGCCAAATTCAGCCCGTGGTTACAGTCGGCCCGTTTGTGGTCCGTTAATACGTTGGGCCGTTTTCATAGCGTCATCAAATACGACCTATTAATGATGGCCCGTTATGGTCGGCCCATGAACGGACGATTCCAACTCTAGCCCGTTTACGGCCATAATGCGGCCTGTTATTGGCCCATGTTTGGCCAATCGATCATACTGCCCGTATAAGGCCCATTGATGATACGGCCCGTAGAAGGCCCATTGTTTCTACGGCCCGTAGAAGGCCCATTGTTTCTACGGCCCGTAGAAGGCCCACTGTTTCTACGGCCCGTAGAAGGCCCACTGTTTCTACGGCCCGTAGGAGGCCCAGTGTCACTACAGTAAATATTAGCCCATGGTTATTGTGGCCTAGTTTTAAAAAATAGGTTATTGCAGCCACTAGCAAACCGCGGAAAAAGAACTGCAATGACTACAAGCAAACAAATAAACAAGACAACAAGGAAATAAATAAGCAAGCAACTTACGCTAGGCTATCACGGCTATCACACATATTACATCCACTGGGCATCAAAGTTCGCCACCAGTGCAAATAAACGCGCCGACAAAAGAATATACAAAACTGAGAGCACTTCAGAAGGCACTAGGCCTGGCCACGTCGGGCCCCCCAAACAGCTGAAGAAGCTGAGTAGACCTCAGTTGTGTCAACGATAGATGCATCAACACTAGATTTAAGGCATGATGGTGCGCACGGCAGTCCTCTGACATCTTCATTGCATCTTTGACTTCAAGTCGGAGCTGAGCTGAAGCAAGCCTTTCCGCTTTAAGTTGAGACTGAAGAAGTCGAACTGATTGAGGCAGCGACTGCACAGAGGTTGTCTCACACCTGCTGGTGAGTAGCTTCAACTCACTGTCTTCATCAAGACAGGACCTTGGGGTCATCTCGCTGTCCTCAAGATGGTTTGGCTCACTATCTTCCCTAAAGTTCTGCCTGGCGTAAGAGATACGAGTCTGAAAGAGAAACAAGGAGACACGTAACAGGTTTCACAATTATATAAGCAAATAAATGGATCTGTTCTGCATAAGGAACATGTTTTTACAACTACAATTTGAAACTGGTAGTTGTTGCAAACATCCAATCAGATGTAAACAGCAAAGCAAACAGCAGTGGAGGAAATGATGCCTATCCAAATCTATACTAGAACAAAGTTTGAAGGCTTGAGAAGGATGAACTTACATTACATGTTAACACGGGCTGGACAAAGCCCTTCTCCATGTTGATGGAAGGATAATTCAATAAATTCCCCAAAGAAAATTCTTTATAAGCGTTGCCATTATTCTACATTTTGCAAAGAGTAAATATAGATCAAATAATATTGGAAGAAACAGAGGATAATGAAGCTCAGGTGCAGACTGATGATACATAATCAAATAGCAATTAATTAAGTACAGCGTTACAAGGCAAAAGGGAGAGAGGTACTGACAAGAGCAATGCAGAGCCCATTATTGTTTTGAGATCGTATGATCCTTTGAGCAAGGAGATTCATCTGAAATTAGTTTTCATACAAGAGAGAAGGTAAGGCACAAGCAGAAATTTAGGAGTTCAAATTTTGAATTGATATCATAGACAGTACCTGACGCTGGGCTCCCAGCAGTTCTAATAGGGGTTTGGCCACTGGAGTAGGGGTAAAGTGTGGTACAGTTGGGCCTGTGTTTTCTGTGGCTGCTGATCTATCTGATTTAACAGGTATCACTACCTTTTCCAAATACCTAGTTTGTACTCCTTGAGGATCTGCACTCACCCTCTTCCTTTTGGACATCTATTACGAAAGAACAACATTTGACTGGAAAAACATAGTGTGACGACACATGGAATAGGTACAGAAAATGGATAGGTATGGCATATACTCATATATGATGCTTAAACTAAGCAGATGGTGTAACAAAGTAGAAGTAATGCAAGAGGTCAGATGCAAAATATGTGCGACCAATACAACTTTGCAAAGTTAGAGCAAGCACCTTGATGGGTGAATAAGATAGGCCATCCTCCACCATGCCAAGTTTGTTAGCCAGTGGATCGTTCCGCAATATTCCTCTCGTGCGCCCATTCTCATATTCATTTTGATAATGTTCAATATCTGACATGCATGAAAACATAAAAACAAGTGAGATTTTCTTTGTAATGCAGAAGTGATTCTAATCCAATACTGCCTCCCTGTAAACCCCTTTGTGCTATCTCTGCAATTCTTTTAAAAGATGCCATGCATGCTGTAATTTGTTGTGTGCATTAATATAATGTGGCCTACTACTCAAAATATGAGAGCTCCAGAAGTGATGACACTTCGCAGATGATAGCTTCAACATATAGTAAAGAAGAACAAGTCGACCTGACCTGACAGATTCAAAATATACTAAGGGAGAACAACTCGACCTGACCAGTCGACCGCAAGAGAAGAGTATCATCTTAAAGAAGAGCAGAAGAGCAAGCAGATTGAAGATATTACAAGTCTTTCAATACAATGTCGGTTGGCCACCCATGATGAACCAGAGCGCACAGAGAAATACTATTCTTTCCGGTCTCTCCATATGTGGCTCACATGCATTTCGAAACTAAAGTAGGAACATTTAGCTAACCAATTAAACATCTCTCAGTTTTACTAATATCAGCAATAATATCAGATATGAATTTGTACAACTAAGCTTGTTTAGCTCGATGGGTGGAGCAGTGCTATTACGACACGAACCACGTAGGCTGATTGTGGTCATCATAAAATGGGGAAAACATAAGCATGATGAGTACAGTGTTGACCGTGGCAGTGGGATGGCAGATCTGAAGCTGCAAACCGCGCAAAGGGTAGTTAGCAACCGATGTTTGCTTTGAAATAACAACTAAGATTTGGTATGGACAAGAAAGTACGGTCAACAAGTGACAAAGAAATGCAATTATGCTGTCTCTCTATATGTCGCGACATGCATTTGGAAACTCAAGTGGGACCTTTAGCTAACCAATTAAATGTGTCGGTTAACTAATATCAGTATCATATCACAATCATATTTGAACAACTAAGCTTTCGAATTCTGAGTGTTGTGTTGTTTAGCTTGAAGGGTGGAGTAATGCTAGTACGACAGAAAGCACCTACGCAGATCATAGTAGAGTAGATAAAAGGGGAAAACCCTAAGCATCAAGAGAAAAATCAGGAAAGTGGAACTAGCTGGACCAGTGGGTGGCGCACATGCTTTTCGAAACGAATATAGGAACATTAGGTGACCAATTAAATGTTCTCTGTTTTAGTGATATGAGCATCATATCAGATTCGTATTTCAACACGTAAGCTTTGGGTTGAGGTCTTGAGGAGTAGTGCTAGCACGACACGAAGCACCTACGATGATGGTAGTGAATATAAAGGGGGGAAACCATAAGCTTTATGAGTATAGTGCCCGTGCCATGGCGGATCTGAAGGTGCAAACCGGACAAAGCTACTTCGCAACCAATGTTTGCTTTCAACTAGCCACTACGATTTGGTACGGACAAGAAAAGTACAGTAAACAAATTACGATATATTTTCTGGGAGAGATCAATAACTTAAGTACATATGGAAGAGTACCACCTCTCTTGCGACGCCGTGTAGGCCTGTGCCGATACGTTGAGGGTGCTGCGGGTGCGATGGCTGTCGGCGGCGGGGAAGAAGACTTTAGACGGCAGACGGCCGAGTCGGGGGATATATCCTGTTGCCGTGGACGAGGCGGTCGTAGGAGCAGCAATGGCAAGGTGGACGATGGCGCTGATGAAGCGAGAGGAGGAGATGAAAGGATCCTGGTCCAGCGTCGTGGATGAGAGACGTCCATCTCTTGTAGTGGACGGCGGGGTAGGGGTAGCGGCTCCGGCAAGGTGGAGGATGGGGTGGCGGACGGAGGAGGCTGGCCGCAGTGCGGAGGTTGTCGTGCCGCCGACGGTGTATGAATGGGGAAATGGAGGGGAGGGGGGATCTCAAACTTTGGGACGCGCTTCTCTGAAATGGGGGAAAGTTACGAACTTATCCCCCGTTTAAAATTTCGGACATCGCGTCGGTTCGGGATAGGACGGTAATCTCACATCTCCCAAATATTTTCCGGTAACTATTTCGGGCGAGGAGAGGGTGTTTTGCCGCCCACGGTTGGCGCCCACGGTGTATGAACAGGCCTGACGGGTAGGGCGGTTGTGTCACATCTGATGGAAGTTACACATCTGCCCCTATTTAAAATATTAGCCTACATCGATTTCGGACGAGGAGAGTTTGTTTTGCCGCCCGCCGTGTATGAATGGGGAAATGGAGGAAGAGACACATGTCTTTCGGACGAGCTTGAATCAAATGTGTTTTGCCGCCCACCGTGTCTGAATGGGCTCAGAGGCCGTCGTGTCACGTCTGATTGAAGTTACTAGTCTACCCCTATCGATAGCAGTGTAAATCCGGTCGATAAGGATGTCAAGTGTCAGGGGTAGACAGTAATTTCCATGTCGCAAACACTTGCTTCGGGCAGCCCACAGATTATAGTGGGTGTTTAGCCGCTTCGTTCAAAACTTGGGAGAATTAGCATTCACGTTTGCCCTGGGACCTGGCAAACTAAATTCAAATCCAATTTGTATTCGATTACGAATATCCACAGATAATTATACGTTTTGTTATTTATTTCTTCAAAACCACAACAAAGATTTATTCCACCTTTATATATGATTATGATTTAGAAATGCCGTGATCTTCGAATTCAGTAGGTTGGATACACTCTGAGTCAAACAGTTATTTCATCCAATACAATATGCTCACACGAAAAATAGTTCACCTTATGTCAATCATAGAAGTACTGAGGATTACCTCACCTAAAAAATTCGGATCATTACAACACATGGACAACATCGGGGGTCTTGCAACATAATCCATTCAGAGACATGACACAACATACAAGTACAATAATCTAATGACAATTTCAACTGGTATCTAAAGAAGAACCGGGATTACCTTGGGCTTCAGATAGCAGAAACAGCAGGACCGCCTCCGTCTTCAAATGCAACATTCTTACTTCCTCCAATTCTTGGGTTGCTTGCATAATGCGTTCCGCTAATTCCATAATTTCCAGCCTCAAGATAAAGATTACCTCATTCATGGCAGCCACACCATCTCTTTCTGCCTCCAGTATAGCCTCAAGCACTATAATATCTATGCTCAAACTGCTCTCCGGCGGTGTTGCCTCTGAACTGCTACCATCTGGTAACATGGATGGCGCACTGCTTCCACAAATAGATTCTGGGGTTGTACATTGTGTCCTAGTGTGAACGGCATCCTGAAAGGTTTCTGCTGGACATCAGTAAGAGATAGTTATCATATGATCCAGGCAGTAAGCTTACATGGTAAACGACAGACGAATTATTGCCGAGCATGGCAAACTATATTTAAATGGTTCGAAGCAGCATCAGCCGAAAAGAAATTAAAATGGTAAGATGAAACTAGGGATGTAAGTGGCAAATAAACGACATCCGCCAGTCGCATCTAGTTAGTTTTTGCTACCTCCCTAGTTCATTTTCCTCAAAAAACAAAAACTCTTTTGAACTATCATACCACTAGTGGACTTTAATCGGGATTAAACGGGACCCAGTTGACATCCCTCGTTGAAAGGGAGTGTACAACCGCTATATTTAAGTTGCCAAGGCATCTAAGCAGTTGAAATAATCTGAGAAAGCACTTAACAGTGTGGCCTCATATAAACTACGAAGACAGTCTTGTGATGAAGTTGAGAGGAAAGTTAAGGACTCAAATGAAATAGGCATGCATTTCTTTATGATAGTACATCAGGCACTGCTGACATATTGGCCAACTCAGGTATAGCGTAACAACAAATAAGCATTCGAATCAAGCAATACAGCAAAGCAGACAACTGAACTATTTGTAATTCGGTAGGATTACACGTTGAGGGCACAAGCCAAGAAAGCAGCCCACTCGCATTACATTTCACATGTACTAAAACACACAGGCTTACCATATGTTGCTGTGAATCCTAGCTCCTGTTGCAATGTTCTTTGACGATATCGTCAGCATCCCGTGGTTGCAAATCTAGTTGTTGTAGTTTATTCTGCACCATCTATTTAGGTAAAATTAATTTTAATCGCATGCATTGGTCCAAATTGATCATCAATGGTTCATCTAAACTAATGAAAGAAGGGTGTGTGGATACACGACAATATATCTGCTTCCCTCTATTTTTATGCTTGTTTGAGGTGCCAGCCCCAAAAGAACAAATATTTTGCTTGATGGGGTTGGCAGCTCCATAATTAATAGAAGCATCAAATTAGTCATGCCACTTGGGAAGATCAAGAACACACAAACAAGTAATGAACAGAGGCTTGGAGCAGTGATGTAATAGCTAGCATCAAAAAATGTAGGGTAAAACAAACAAAAAGCAGCGGAACCACATGCTAGTTTGCTGATGTGTAATTAAGCATAGAGAACATTAAGCAGTCTGATGGAACCAACAGGTGGCATCAGAACAAAACTAAAGCATATTAACTATATGTGCACTGGTATGTAATTTAGCACATGTAACATGTTCACTGCCAGAAGTATGGCCCTACAGGTGCAAGTAGAATAACGCGTCTCATGAAAAACTGAATGATGCCCTGAAGAAATTCAAAGGTGCGGTGCTTGTGCTAGGAAAGTGAACGTAGGCGCCGGCCGTTGGATAATAGTACCTGATTCTCGGCGGCGTATGGGTATCGTTGTCATACTTGATAGCTAAGGATCGTCGATGGTGCTCGTGTTGCGGTTGAGTTTGGGTCGGCTGTCGCCATCGCTGAAGCGGCTCCGGTGCTACGGTTGCGGCGCCTGTCGACATACAAGAAAGCTCATCTGTGGTAAGTGAACAGTTGCACGATAAAGAGAAAAACCGAACGAGTACAAATCAAAATAACCTGATGAGGCTGCGGCGTCGGTAAAGTAGGGCCGGTGGAGTTGAATATGGCTTCCGTGGAGCAGGTCCGGTGCAGTGGACGAAGGTTTTGGCGGGCGCATTGTACAGTGCTTTCGGTGAGGCGGATCTGTTGCGGCGGACAAGGGCTTGTATGAAGGGCCAGCGAAGGGGCGGACGAGGGAGTCAGTGAAGGGCGTACGCTGTGGTGGACGAGGGCGCCGGTTAAGCAGATCCGGTGCGGTGGACCATGATGGCAGTCAAGGAGATCTGGAGCGGTGGACAAGCCAGTCGCTGAAGCGGCTCCGGTGAAGTGGTGAGTTGGCAGTTGGGGGTTCCAAGGTGCGGAAGGTAGATCCGGCGGGGTGTTAGGTCCACCGCTGCGGCGGAGGACTAGATTTGGCGGCTTGCCATGGTTGGGGGGGGTCGGGGAGGGGAAAGGGAGGGGCTCTGGGGAAGAATGTTGGGGGCAAAGAGGGGAAAACAATGGAGTTACCAAACCAGCCCTTTTCCGTTCATGTGGTAGGGGTAAAACAGGAATATCACAGGGCTAAACTTTCGGGCGCGTGATATTTCGATGTGAGCGGGAAGTTTGAAAGCTTTTGGCGCCTAAAATTATAAGTATTCTGCTCTCGTACGGCCGACTATGATATCATGGCCGACAATTTGTTTGTTTTGCACGCAAAAAATGTGCAAGTTTTGAAAATCAATATCTCCAACTCGAAACTTAGATTGTCCATTCAATTCAAATATGGATCATTGAGCTACTACAAGCAAATACCATCATACGGTCCAATTCAAATGAAATTCCAAATGTGTTTATCCTAAATATGATGACAAAAGCAAAAATGTGTATGTGTATGAATAAAGTGGATGATTATAAAGTTTGAACATGCCCGTATGTGTATATCTCTAGGTTTGATATATGAATTTGAAATCACGAAATCCCGGCTTAAAAAATGTACCTCCGTTTAAATGAATTACAAAAGCTAATGATGAGTCGAATTCCAAAATTCCAATCTTAGGTTTGTAATTCTGTTACATCAAGGTATATCACGCATGTTCAAAAGTATCGTTATCTCATAGTACAAACTGTGAAACAAATTGATCAACCATGAGTGCACAATATCTCAATTACGCTAAAGTCGCTCAAATATAGACACCTCACTCTTTATCTGAAGTCAACCCCCCACCACCACACACACACACACATAGAGAAGTCGTTCTCTCCCCCAAACACCAACACACGAGCACATTAACACCCCTCTCTCTTGTAAAGTCCGGACCCCAACATAGGTCTCTATCACTTTGTCTCTCGGGCATGCACACATCTCTTCCCTCACTCTCTAGGTCTCCCGCTATCTCTCTTACCCAAGCACACGCACTATGTAGAGTGTATATTTCCCATACACACAAAACGTCGCCCCCAAACGTCTATCTCCCTAGTCATGTGGTTCTCGCGCACTCACCTCACACACCACCCCCACTGCAAACAAGCACACTTTGTCTCCTTGTGCATCACTCTCCTCTTTCTATCTCTCCCACATGCGGACCCGCCCCAGCTCCTTCCCTGTATACATATATGTCGTGACTCTTTGCAAAGCTCCCTAATGTATAATCGTTCTCGATTTCGCACATTGTTCTCTACACCATCTATTCTAGATCTCTCATGAAGTCCCTATCACACACACGATGACTCGCTTCCCTTGCGTCTCCGTTCATAGGCTAATTTCGGACAACATCAACATTGTCTCCCTATCTATACGCCATTTATGGATACAAACGACCCCTCTCGCCCCCTATCTTCCTCTCTCTCTCTCTCTCCTTCACTAGCTCTCTCTTTCTCTCGCTCTCACACCCTCTCCCACACACACACTCGATGTCTCTTCCAAATAGTCTGCTCCCCCTGCCCGCACCCGTGCTATCTCGCTACTACACATGTCACACCATTCCCCCTTCCCTTATATTAGGTTTACATCATCGGCGGTCTCTCTACTCCACATACACTCTCTCCCTCTCACACACAAACACGTGCACAAACACGCACAGACACGCACAAACACCCATTTATCTGGATCCTCATCTCTCCTCATGTCCGCATGTGTATGTCACACACTCACTCTCTAATTATGTATATGTGTCTCCACGTTACACAACACAAAGCCCCATGTACATGTCTCTCTCTATCCTCCACACACATAGACACAAAGAATCTGTTATCATTGCCTCAATCTCTAACATATCACATACGCACACTGCCTCTCTCTCTCTCGCAAACACGCTCAACAAGGGTTTCCCCGTGAATAACTTACCGTCTATTCATCAACAGTCGTGGCAGTACGGCGAACACAAGACGTGAAAAAGAATAAATCTACACGTGCTTAGACCACCTAGTATGACTACTAGGACTAGAGCAAGCCAAAAAGCGCGCCGCCATCACCCCCTCCTTGTCGGTGACGGGAAAATCTTTGTTTTACACAGTCGAGAAGTCATTGTGCTAAGGCCCCACATGCCGAGGCGTTGAATAAAATGTAGATGCTAGTTTACGGAAGCAAGTATCGATAATACGTTTGTATCTCCATACTTATATTTCTTCTCTTATAAAAAACCGAGTTGGTGATGATGGTACGTGTGCCATCTTGCAATATAGACCGTCCGATCTATATCTGACGGATGGAAATTAAACTAAAAGATACCCGCACCCCTCTCCACATTTGCAGACAAGGCCTTCCCTCGTTCATCCTTATCTCCAACAAACCTCATTGTTGAGCAATTAAGAAAGAAAGCCTCTGGAACAAACTGGCCTGGTGGCCCCTGCCGGCGTCATCAATCCCCATGCATCCGCTCGGTCCGACCACCAACCACCACCACACCCCACTCCTCTTCACCTTATCTCATATTTGTCGAGATATCATTAGTTTTTACACATGGGATTACTCTCGCAAGGGTCAATCACAACAAGTGTTTTAAAAATAATGCATCTTGATGTTCCGTGCAATGCACGGATCTTGCTAGTACTCCTACACAAGACTAAGTTGGTGATGCTGGTGTGTCTGCCATCCGTCGTTTCTGACCATTAGATCTACATCTAACGATTGTGAGGTAAGTTGTTGCCTTTTCTCGCCAACATCCCACTTGACTACCAATTTGCAGAAAAACCCATAATTAGTATCTTAAAACCAACCACATCCCTCCCTGACCTCACCAAAACAGCCCAAGGAATATATTCTAATTGAAACATAATATATCTCTAGTGACATATGTATATCAAAATTAGATTGTTTTGTACCAAGTTTGTGAATAAGTATTATTCTAATTATGATTCGTTGCAACGGACATGAACATTTCTAGTATTTCCAACCATGCATTTTTCTTCCTAGTATTCCATAGTTTCGAGTTTTCCATCAAGATATTAGTCACTCATGGTTGATATTTACTTTCAATCATGTACACATATGCACTATGTAACTAGCCTTGCTTATTGGCTTCCAAAGCTTAACTTTCACTCCTACTTACAATATGTAGAGTATTTAACAAAAAACTACCACTTTCAACCAGCCCTAGGAAGAATCTATTGTACAAAAAATAGCAAAAACATACCCAAATTTCTTAATCCACGCCAAAAACTACCTAGTACTCCTACCGATTAGGTTCGTTTAAACCCATTTATGACAGGGTTGGCCCACATGTCCGTGCTGAGAGGCAGCTTAAACCAACACATTTTGTTTGACCGTTGACACGAGGGACCCACATCTGACCTTCTATCCTGTTATTCCCCCTCAAATCATTATTTTTCCTGAACATTACTTCAAACAGTACTGATGCGTGTTCGTCGGTGGCGCCGGTGATGAGCGAGTTGGCCGCCGCTCCGCCGGACGGGCCGGACGCCGCACTGGCCTCCGCACGGGTTGGCAGGCTGGCCCGAGTGTGACTCACGAGCGAGCAAGCCGCCACGCTGGCCTTCGCTCGAGCCAGATGGCTGGCCTTAGCGCGGCGCACGCGAGCAAGCCGCCATGCTGCTGTGCCAATCTAGCTATTAAACCTTGCAGACAAGCAGCTGGACGGAGCTATCTTGGCTAGCTAGCAGCCGCGAGCGCCGGACGGAGCTAGCATCCGGGCTGCCGCAACATGGGCTCCGCACCGCCAGCGGTTTTGACCTCGCCTTCTGCCGGCGGCGGTAGCTGCGTCCCATGGCCGAGGATGACTAGGTGGACGGGCCCGAGGTAGGAGGTCACTCAAGGATTTTTGTTGGTAAGAGCATGTACAATGGTTGATAAGGTAGTCTTATCTTAAGTCTGCCACGTATGCAAGTGGTAGTAGTTTCTTGGCATTTTAGTGGTTTCTTGCATTATTAGAGCAAGTACAATAGAGCTGAGTCAACGGGCTATAAGAAATAAACTAGTATATTTCTGCTTAGTTGGAGGAAAGAGAAGAGGAGAGAGAAGGTAAGCGGGCTCTTCGTGAAGAGCCAGCTCTAGCACATGCTCCTAGGCACTTTGTGAGAATGAGAAGTGGGCCACATAATAAAAAAGTAGTACACTCTTTTGATCTATTATTGTACATGTTGGCTATAAGATGGGCTGTAGATGACATGGCACTGGTTTATAGCGAGCAGCTGGCTATACTATTAACCATTAGGGGTTTCCAGTAAGGAACAATGTACGTACTACTAGCGACAAAAGGCGATTCTAGGTTGCGTTGTACTCCAACGAGTACTACTAGTGGTCGCGGGAGTGTATACCTCGTTTTCTGGGTTCGATCCCGGCCGAACGCACGGCGGCCTTTTAAAAAAAATAGTACTACTACACTTCGCTGCGAGCCAATATTTTACACGGGTAGTTTGAGTTTTGAAGTCAAACGGACATGCGGCTCCACAATCTGGGTGCACTAGACAGCCTAGCCACGTGAACGGGTTTTCCTTCCCAGCATCTCGTGGCTCGCGTGCTCGCCCTAGCCGCACCTCGCTTGCAGCTTCCAGCTAGTAGCATATTTAAACTAGCGCCTCCCAATTAAGTCGGAGGAGCCGGAAAAGCCTGGCGGGGCATTGGGAACTGTGCAATATGGCTCTGTACGTAAAGTGCTCTACTACTACTCTGTAGCTTGTGGCGTTGCACGCATGGACTTCACTCCATTATCAGCTCTACTATAAAAGAAATTCCTCTTGACGTGTTTTTTTTGAAACGGAGGCAAAAGCTTTGCTTCATCTCATTCATAAAGAAGGAACTACTAACAAAGTTCGACGAGATCCATTACACCTCCACAAATGGAAGCGAAAAGCCTAGTCTCGCTATATCAAATAACTCAAATGTTCTGCCCCCGCAGTAATCATCGCTGATAAACAGGCTGCTAGTGTGTGCGTGAGAGGAGCGGCTGAGTAGGCCAGCTACGTGAGAGGAGCGGCTGAATAGAGCACCGAGAGTACCCACTAGGCCACTACGCAGGTGTACTTCCCCTGCATTGATAGTACAGCGATGGTTCTAGAGAACAGTAGTACCCTCCACTTCCAACTGTAGCTCCTTGGCCCTGAGATTCAAGAGTTCAAAACTGGTGCACTATACTAGACTAGACTAGAAGTACAGTACATCGCACTACTAGTTGAGAAAAGTAGTACTAGTACTGCTACAGTACGAGTACGTACTCCTCCGTCACATAATGTAAGACGTTTTTTGACACTAGTTGGCGTGTACAAAAAATGGCAAAAACATACCCAAAATTTCTTGATCCACGCCAAAAACTACTACCTAGTGCCAAAAATTTCTTACTAGTGCTATTATTTACAGTATAATGCAATCCCATAACGGTCCATAATGCTGGTACTAGTAGTAAATAATAGCCTCACCCCTTCGCTGAGGAACGATCTACAGTTGGAAGGGACGAGGCCCTGCGGTTACTACGCTCTTATCTCCTCCTCGCCAGTTCCCGTCCCCCCGAAGAGAAGGCAGTTCGTTGCTGCACCCATGGATTCGCCAGGCGGTTCTCCTCCTCGTCGGGGCTGGGAGACCTTGGACGACGATCCTCTGGGAGAAATCGCACGCCACTCTGACGTCCTCACTGCCGCAAGACTCGGTGCTTCCTGCACCAACTTTTTCAAGACGCTGCTTAAACAGGCTTGGGAAAAGGCCATGCTTGTTGGTCTTCCATGCGTCCTCGAGGAGAAGGTTCTTCTATGGGACAATCCGTCGAACAGTCCACCGCTCCCTGGCCATGGTTGCACGTTGACTCCGCTAGAGTTGCCGACGTTGAGAGGTAGTCGGATTTTGTCCGATGAGCAGGTCAGTAATGGAGTTTGATCATGTAGTACTTAGTTATTCCATTTCCATCCCGTAATTTCTCCGCTGCCCACCGTCTTATATATAGGTCTGGGTCGGTGCCAACGAAGATTGGCTTGCATACCTCCGGCCGGATACCACCATCATTTTGCACAACATCCACAGCAGTGCGGCCGTTCTGGTAGACCCCTTCTCCACCATTGGGATCGGCCTTCCGGACTGGCTGGGCTTGACTACGTATGATGATGCCTACATGAGATTGAAGAAGATAGCAATTGCGGACCCGCCCACAAAGCGGCGCGGCTACGACGATTACTATCTCATCGCGGTGTTCGAGATAAGGATTGCCATCAATGCAAGAGGCAGTAACGGCAGAGGCTGGCGCATGTTGGCGGCGGCAGATTTGTACCCCTACACGTTCGAAGACGCCGTGCGCCATCTAGGCCGCATCTTCGCGGTGACAAGCCAGGGGACTTGTTTCATCTGGTTGCCATCCTACGGTACGGGACATTACAAACGGAATGCACAAACCATCATTTGCATCCCTAACGGTACTCCATTATTTTGCAGGGACCAGTCATCCCCCGATCAAAAATAAGATCGCCGATCCTGGATGTGCATTTGCATCCGCGATTCGGTCTAACCTGGAACCTTGTAGCTGACTTTGGCATATTGGGATTAACTACCTTAGCAGTCGTTACCCATGGTACCAAACATGGTCACACAATCTACCACGATCGGACCGTCACCATCTACCTAGGTATTCCATTTTTAACCCTCCAACCTTCTCTTTCATTGTTGTACTAGTAGTATACTTTGTAGTACTAGTAGGAGTACTTTTTACCTTGGAGGACGCGTATAGCTAGCTAGGCCCTTGAAGACTTGAACCCACTAGCTGCCACCATTTTTGTTTTTCCATGTCTTACTATCTCATCCATGTAGCCAAGAGTGGCTATATATAATAAGCCGGTTATTTTACTTCCTCTATACCAGAGTAGTACTATTTGCTGCACAGTATTACTGACCGCCATATTTGAGCACAACATTATTATGCATGGACCTTGACTATGTACGTCACCATGTGTCCAGATCTGGGATGCCGCGTGTACCAGATGAACGGTGCCGAGTTCGACCCCCGTGATGCTACGTGGGTGCCGAGGAACACTCTTGGAGAGTACTCGCTTTTCATCGGGGACAGCTACCCCATTGTGAAGCGGATGCCACCTTCCGTGCACGACACAGAAGGCCTGCCGTTCATGAAGCATGGTTGTGTCTTCAGTGCACACCACCGGATGAACGTCATGCTGGGACACGCTATTCCAGATTTATGCCGCTTCAGCTTGGATGAGTCTCCATCGTGTGGAACCGGACTAGAAAGCTGGGACAATGATTCCCGTTGCCCACCGCTATGGATCGTGCCATCCATGAAGAACACCTGGGACTGGAACCTGGAGGAGGACATGTAGCCCATCTATAACGTGTAAGTGGAGTACGGTAATTGTGAACGGTAGCGCTGTGAATATATGTAGACTAGTCATGCACAAATTTATCACATGAATTGGAGATGAACTTGTGTGGCATACTGGCATTTGTCCTTTATAATTTATTACTAGTAAATGTGATATGTGTACGAGCAACTTGTGTGGTTGTTGCACGGGCTCCAACACGCTCTTTGAGAAAAAAAGGTGGCACAGCTTTGGATATACGTGACGTGGCGGCATCATACAGTAGCATCGTTCTCTATAGTTGTAGTACACTCCTACTAGGACGACAACTCCTATAAAACCTTGCGCTTGGCTCTTTGCCTCTTCGGGAGGTTCAACAGTTCGTACTCGTGTGAACCTTGCACTTGGCTCTTCGCCTCTTCGGAAGGTCCAACAATGATGATACTACAGTACAATATGCTTCTGGCAATCTGACACCGATTGAACTGTTGCACGTCCACCGCGAGGGCGAGGGAGAGGGAGAGGGCGCTGTAGTCAAAACCCTCTCGTTGTCCTGCGAACCACCGCGCGCGTGGGCGAGGGAGAGGCATAGTAAGCAAGCTTCTCCTCGTTCGGCGAGTTGACGGGACACATCAAAGCAGTACTAGTACCAGTAGTAGTAGTCCATACTGCATCCTTTCCGATTAATATGGCTTAATTTGAAATGAGAAAAATACACTGGCGGTCAACGTATGTAACAATACGCTCTTTATGGTCACTACATATAGTTTTGCGGCAATTATACGATCACTAGCTCATCGTAGAGCACCGTATTGCACCCTACTGACCAGCCACATAGTCGACGTGGCACTTTGTTGACTGGTTAAATTGTCACCTGGTTTCTGGGTCCCACCTGTCAGTTTGCAGAGCAAAGAAATCAGTTAAACAAAACTTTACGCAGGCGCGACATGAGTCCAACCCTTGCGCGCGAACCGCCCTGGTTGTGTATGTGAGTGCATGCACGTGTCCTCCCTCGGTCTTCCAACAAAGAGTGTACACCGGCTATAAAACAAAGAGTGTAGTACATGATGTACATCTACACTTCAAATGCATTTAGCCTTTATTCTAAATCGATATTGATTGACTAATGCACCAACTTGTGCTGTAGGTATAGGCTACATGTCTATCCTTAATTACAGCATGCAACAGCCTTCATTTAATCTTCTTATCTCAATGGTCGCATCCACACATAAGTCTGCTACTTTTGGGCATTAATTATGCCCTAGTCAATGTGTAAATCTCTAAATGTACAGTCTTTCCCGGACGTAGGGAGTAGGTTGAGCACTTGAGCGTGAGCGTGTGTGTTGCGTTGTGTGCTGTGTGCCGCATGGGTGCGTGAGTGTTGCGTGCGTCCATGTGTACGTGTGAGTGTTGCATGTTGCATGCATGCATGGGGCTTACTCCCTCCCATTGACATGTTCATATTTCAAGCTTCCTCTGTTCCCTCCATATGGTGATACTCCCTCTGTTCCCAAATAGTATGGAGTAAAAGCCTCCCTCTGTTCCCAAATACGGAGTATTTGTCTTTCTACAGATTTCAACAAGTGACTAGGTACGGAGCAAAATGAGTGAAGTGAGCGTAGAGGCATAGGGATACTGTAGAAAGGAAGTCCTCGCGATCCATTATTCCCCATCTCGGTCAGAGAGAACTATTCAACTAGTCTTCACAGTGAAGTGACAATACACGCTGCAACAGATGGGACACGTAATTAATAAGCTGAACCAGCGTGTTGGTGTTACTAAATCAGCCTTACCCAGTACTGCCATCATGTTTGCCAGTAGAGCACGCTTCCACAAATACGCCTACGCACCTCTGTCCTCCATTAACTGACATATGGGCCCTGTTGTGGTAGACCCACATGTCATCGGTGTAACTATTTACACTCCGAAGGACGGTATATCCTGGTAGTAGTACTAGTAGAATTGAGATTGAATGCACTTTCTTCCCCGTCTTCCACTCTTCTTCCTCCTCTGTTCTTCTTCCTCCTCTCTTCTTCTTCCTCCTCCTCTCTTCTTCTTCCTCCTCTCTTCCCCATCGTCGGCCGCACACCATTTACCCCCGCTCACTGCTCGCCTGCCCGTGCCATCTGCCTTGGTAGCTCACGCGTACCATATCCCCCCGCTCACTGCTCGGCCACACGAGGAGAAGCTTCTTCGCTCGCCCGCCCGAATCCACTTCCCCGCTGGCTCGCAGGCACCAAAAACCCCAATGGCAGAACCGACTGACACGCAGAGCCGCGATTGGAATTCCCTCCCCGATGTTCTCTTGGAGCAGATCTGTAGTCGTATGGACCTACTCAGCACCGTCCATCTGGCCGCATGCTCGGTGTTTTTGTACCGTCTACTCGTTTGCAACCGGCCGGCTCTTTTCAAGACACCCTGCTTGCTGATGCCCGATCCTTGCAGGTGGCCTAGACACCGACTTGACGATCCTACGGAGGTTGTTGTGGTTCCTCTCGACATGCTACCACTACCCATCCACCTGTCCTTCATGCGCGGCCACTACTGGGCGGGCATGAAGGCCAACTGGATCGTCCTCATCCACCACACCGGTAGTCCGTGGCGTCTCGTGGATATCAACACCCAGCGAGAGATCACCCTTCCATCATTGGATACTGCCGCCATCGAGCCTCGCGGCCCGTCGGACACTCCTGCCTACTACGCACGAGACGCGTCAAGCTTTTTGCTCGACCTCTGTTTGCAGAAAGTTGTAATCTGCGAAGTGCCCACACCATCAGAAGACTACATGGATTACAAGCTCATTGCCTTGTTCAACATGGGATTAGTCTATCTGGAATCCAGTCGCCATACATGGTTATGGCTCATCATCAATCCTGTTGAGGCAACATTTCTGTCTGATGCTATAGTGCACGATGGCATCGTTTACGCGGTCGACGCACAGATTGGCTGCCTATACTGGTGGAATCTATCATCGTGTAATTGTTCTATCTCATCTCATCTTTACCTTATGAATACGACTGCCTATTCATTTGTTACAAATTTAGAATGCATAGCATGTCTATAAGCACATCTTGCTATATGTTCCTCTCATTTCCTAGATTTTTATGACCACACATGTTATTGTTAGAGTTGATATGAGAACAATTGGCATCCAATGATTGTTAGAATACATATTATGAGCATAACATCATGATTGCTATATGTTACTCTCGTTTACAAGATTTTTATAACAACGCATGTTATTGCTTAGAGTTGATATGAGAACAGTAGTAGTAAGTGCTATGGTAGAATATGAGTAGGTGCTATCATAGCTGTTTTCCTCTCATTGTTACATGATGTTTGAACCATGACATATTGCTAGAATATGAAAGCCATTGGCTTATTTTTTTTAACTTGGGGTATCATTATGACCACAGCATTGCAATTCTTTGTCTATGATATGTGTCACTGTTATAATAATCTTAATTCCACACATACTCTGAACATGATTGTTTATTTTTGTCCTTTTGGTCTCCAATTTGAATTGTTGCAGCAGACACAAATGCGCTGGCCTTCATGATTCCAGGACCTGGAATCATACCAGCTGATGGGTGGTGGTTTATCGCTCGTCTAGCTGACGGCGGTCATTTGATGCTCATTCGCACGTACCAAATTGACCAAACCATTACATCAAACCACATGCAGTACAATGCGTGGGGCGTTCGTGACATTGATGGCTATGGCTGTTATGTGTTCGAGAAAGATCCCAGCTCCGTTGGGCCAGGCGTATTCAACTGGAGGCGGGTTTACAGCCTCAGCTACCACTCCTTGTTCCTCGGGCTCAATTATCCGATCATCCAACCAATCATCGATCATATCACCGGCGATGATTACTGTGCTATGCAACTTCCATTCGCGAGGGGGGGCTGTGTTTACACATCATACCGTGGGTTTCATGAATCACCATATCCTGAGATTCGTCGACACAGCTTGTTTCCAGATAACCTTCAGTGTGTGAAAGGCATCAAGCTTCCATGCGATGGATGGCTTTTGCAAACCCGACATGCGGCGATGTGGTTCATGCCAACAACAAATATGCACAACTTGATTCGTGCTGATATCTAGACTGAGCCATGTATTCTGCTGCTGTAGTACGACCCTCTTTTGTTGGATATTATGTACTGTTGTTAGTTTGAAGCACTCCTCTGGTTTGAAGGATAGATACCTTCCTGGGATCAAGTGCATCCTAACTCACCTGCGTAGGATGTACTGATAATGACGATGGAGATGCTGTGCAGAAGCCATATATATATATCAGTTAGGCTTCAAGTGCGTACTTGTTAGTTAAACCTATGTATAAATTGTGACACTAAATACGACTAGTAAGTAGTACAGTAGCAGTACTAGTATACGTTGGTCAAATTACTCATCATGTCCACACATTGAATTGACGTGACAACACGCTGCGCGTGAGGTGACACAAGAATCCCGGCGGCGTGTTCGGGTATTCTGGACTTCAGATTTGGAGTACCACTTATCTGTCGAAATCTTTCATCATTCACTTAAAACAGTTGATTGATCATACATTGAGTACCATATAACTGGAATTACCGATGCAAGTCGAAGAAGGATTGGCCGGTGCTGCCGGCTGGCATCAAGTTCGATCCCACAGATCAGGAGCTGATCGAGCACCTCGAGGCCAAAGTGAGTGCTGACAGCGCGAGATTTCAGTCTCTCATCGATTTCTTCATACCAACCATCGACAGCGAGCACGACATTTGCTACACCCAACCTGAGAAACTTCCAGGTAAGACACCGATCGGCCGTCTACTTGCACAAACATATTCCTTTGTTTATAGCTCTATTTTTCTTTTTAGACGCAGACCCGGTGAAGCAATTACAATTTGACAGTTAATAAAAAGTGAAACAAGTGACTGCAACATGCCAAAGATGTTATGAAAATGCCAACTAGGTACACTAAAACCTGTATTTCACAATACTGCAGGTATCACACTGAGTGGCCTAAGGAAGCATTTCTTCTAGCGCAATTCCAGGGCGTTCAAAAGGGGCACGTGGACGTGTCACAAGATACAGTCGGAGTGCGGCATGCACGCGATGTGGCACAAGACCGGCAATACCTTGCCGGTGATGGTCAACGGCCGACAAGACGGGCAGCAAAAAAGGTTCTGGTGCTGCACACCAACAAGAACTTCGACCAACAGAGGACCAACTGGGTGATGCACCAGTACCACCTCGGGGACCTGGAGCAAGAGAAGGAGCGGGAGCTGGTCCTCTGCAAGATTTTCTACCAGACGAACACTAGGGCCAGGAGGAAAAAGATTATAAGTTAGTTTGGTATTGGTAGTTGTACTACCTTGTCGTCCGCAAGTTGGTATTGTTGTTAACGAGCTTTTGGTATGAACTCGCATTTGCTTCTAACCATCATGCCGAGGGTCGACGTGGATATAATGCTGAATCATTTGTTTCGAAACGAATTTTCAGGCACCTGATTTTTATTTGATGGGTAGCATAAGCACCCGCCGTTCGAAATCCCAGTTCTCCAATTTTTTTGAGACAAGTGCATGCACTTATTATCATGATAAAAAAACAATATCCATGCTGCATCCCAGTTATCAGTCTGTACTTGCAGAATTCTCTCGTTTATTGAGCACGTATATTGTTTTTTCAGGTCGAGCAAGTTTCAACTGGGCTGTAGACTGCCCAGGGTTGGTTTTGTTTTTAACAGGCCCAGCCCATGACGACAACGAGGCACAAAGATCCAGCAGGTATCTACTGGCCTCTGGCCCGCGAGCGTTAGTTATATTTTGTCTTACAACATCCGCAGGCAGTTTTTTACTGAATCAAACACACAGCCCAGTTCTATTTTCCTCTTGAAACGCATGTCCTACATCCATTTTCTAATCTCTACCTATAGTTTTACTAGTTCATATACATGTATCATTATATTGAAAACACATAAAATTCCCTTTTCATATTTACATCTTTATTTTTGTTGTTTTTTCCCACCTAGCGCTGATTTTTTACCACTGGTTTTCCCTTAAACCAACTCAATTGTCCCACGTCTTATTTGCTTACAAAAACAAAACGATTTTTTTTGGCAAATCAATAAGTTCTTAAAAAAATGTTTATCATTTCGGGGTTACAACAGTTCGGACTCCACCGAAATATGCAAAATAAGGATGAACTTTTTGACCGTGGTCCTGGGCAGAAAATGGGCTGTAATAAATTACTTAAGAACTAGCAAATGGGCTGCAAATTATAAAAAATAGCAATAGCGTCAGACCGTTAGATGTCAATCTAACGGCAATCGTGCTTCTTCAGTCTGTGATCTTCCTGCCCCAGCCGCCCAATCCAGCGCCGTCGGAACCGCCTGATCCCGCCTCCTGTGGCCGGCAGTGCTGCCGGGCAGGCCTCACGGCCCCATCATACTCGCATCCCTGGCCTGTCTATCCCTCTACTCACCCACACCTCCTGTTATTTTCCGGCGACGGCAGCGGAACCAGTGAACCCTCGTACTCTCCACCGCGTGGGCAGCCACTGCCGTGTCTTCCCCGGCTCCGTGTTGTTCCCTTCGTAGGCCTCGCCGTCGTCCACCGCCCTGGTGCTCTCGGCGCGGCGTGGTCAATGATGTCCATCCAACGGCCGTAGTGCTTCTTCAACCTCTGGTCTTCTTGCCCCAGCCGCCCAAAGCAGCGCCGGTCGTGCCGCATGCTCCTGCCTCCCGTGGCCGGCTGTGCTGCCGCGGAGGCCTCACCGTCCCCATACTACTCCCACCGCTGGCCAGGCTATCCCTCCACTCACCCACTCCCCCTGTTATTCAGCGGCGACATCAGCCTCACACCGCAGCCGAACCAGTGAACCCTCGTACTCCTCTCCGCGTGGGCTTCCACTGCCGCGTCTTCCCCGGCTCCGCGTCGTCCCCTTCCTAGGCCTCGCCGTCGTCCACCGCCGTGGTGCTCTCGGTGCGGCGTGGTCAATGTGGTCAACAACCGACTTCCATCAGAAGAGTACTATACGTGGAGAGGCTGACAGCTGGGTCCACGGCAGCCGCAAGGAAGTGCCTCCTTATTACGCGCAAAATAATTATTCCTCCACCTGACAGCAGGGACCCACCGGACGGGCCACCAGTATTTCGCGGAAAAAACGTTTCCCCCTAACTGCTGGGACCCACCGGACGGGCCACCGTATTTCACAAAAAAAACGTTTGCCCCTGACTGCTGGGACCAACCGGACGGACCACCGTATTTTGCGAAAAAAACGTTCCCCCCGCTGTCAGCTCGGACCCACCGGAAGTGCCTCCTTATTACGCACAGAAAAATGAACACTCCCCTTGCTAGCTGGGACCCACCATGGTGGGAGGCTGACTCTTGGGCCTACTAAGTTGACGGGGACGGAGGGCTTTGTCAACTTTCAATATGAACGATTCTCGCTCCAGTGACTGTACGATGTCCATCCAACGGCCGTAGTGCTTCTTCAACCTCTGGTCTTCTTGCTCCATCCGCCCAAAGCAGCGCCGGTCGTGCCGCATGCTCCTGCCTCCCGTGGCCGGCTGTGCTGCCGCGGAGGCCTCACCGCCCCCTACTATTCCCACCGCTGGCCAGGCCCTGCGGCGACGGCAGCCTCACACCGCAGCCGAACCAGTGAACCCTCATACTCCTCTCCGCGCGGACTTCCACTGCCGCGTCTTCCCCGGCTCCGCGTCGTCCCCTTCCTAGGCCTCGCCGTCGTCCACCGCCGTGGTGCTCTCCGCGCGGCGTGGTCAACGTAGTCAAGGAACGACTTCCATCGGAAGAGTACTGTACATGGAGAGGCTGACAGCTGGGTCCACGGCCACAGCCCAGTTTTTTTGTGATTTGCCAAGTAAGTCGCTTTGTGAGGCCTGTTGGGCTGCAAATCTTTCAAGACGAGGAGAGCTTTCATTTGGCTGGCCGAGAAAATGGCCCATCAGTAATGAGAAATGGGCTGTACATTTTTAAAACACATCAAACCGACAATTAGTTTCAAATATCTTTTTTTATTTCAAGATATTAAATTACATTAACTTTTATGCATGGAGAATTTGTTGGATTTTATATTGATATACATTGATTTTTAAAATCAGTTTGAATGTGAGTCGAAATTTCGGGATTAAAAACAGTTCGGACCGCACCGAAATATGCAAAATTTCGTATAATTTTTAACCGTGGCCACAATATGGGCTGTAATGCTAACAAAAAGAATATGGGCTCCAAAAAACCCTTAATAATTAGCAAATGGGCTGTAAATTATTAGAAATAATGGCAGATGGGCTGTATGCTGTTTTCCACAGATTTGAGGCTTTCCTAAAAAAAAGGTTGACGCACAAGCAGTGACTGTTGGATGGCCATCCAACGGCCGTCGTGCTTCTTCAATCTCTGCTCTTCCTGCTCCAGCCGCTCAAACAAGCGCCGGCGGGACTGCCTGCTCCCTCCTCCCCGCGGCCGGCTCTGCTGCCGCGCAGGCCTCACCGCCCCACCGTACTCCCATCGCTGGCCTAGCCATCCCTCTACTCACCCACACCTGCTGTTATTCTCCGGCGACGGCAGACGAACCAGTAAACCCTCGTACAGTCGTACTCTGCTCCGCGTGGGAAACAACTGCCGAGTCTTCCCTGCCTCCGTGTCGTTCCCTTCCTAGGCCTCGCCGCCGTCTACCGCCCTGGTGCTCTCGGCGCGGCCTGGTCAACGTGGTCAACGACCGACATGCATCTGAAGTGGACTGTACGTGGAGAGGCCGACAGCTGGGTCCACGTCCGCATGCAAGGAAATGCCTCCTTATTACGCACAAAATAATGATTCCTCCACCTGACATCAGGGACCCACCGAAAGGGCCTCTGTATTTCGCGAAAAAACGTTACCGCCGCTGACAGCTCAGACCCACCAGCTATATCTTCGCACGCAAGGAAATGCCTCCTTATTACGCACAAAAAAATGAATACTCCCCCTGTTAGCTGGGGCCCAGTATAGTGGCAGGCTGACTTGTGGGCCTACTAAGTTGACGAGGACGGAGGGCTTTGTCAACTTAGTCAATATGCATGATTCTAGCTCCAGTGACCGTGTGATGTCCATCCAACGACCGTAGTGCTTCTTCAACCTCTGGTCTTCTTGCTCCAGCCGCCCAAACCAGCGCCGGTTGTGCCTCGTGCTCCTGCCTCCCATGGCCGGCTGCGATGCGGTTGAGGCCTCACCGCCCCGTACTACTCCCACCGCTGGCTAGGCCATCCCTCCACTCACCCACACCCCCTGTTATTCTGCGGCGACGGCAGCCTCACACCGCAGCGAACCAGTGAACCCTCGTACTCCTCTATGCGTGGGCATCCACTTCCACGTCTTCCCCGGCTCCGTGTCGTCCCCTTCCTAGGCCTCGCCATCGTCCATCGCCCTGGTGCTCTCGGCGCGGCATGGTCAACATGGTCAAGGAATGGCTTCCATCGGACATGGACTGTACGTGGAGAGGCTGACAGCTAGGTCCACGGTCGCAGCAAGGAAGTGCCTCCTTATTACGTGCAAAATAATTATTCCTCCACCTGACAGCGGGGGCCCACCGGACGGGCCACCGTATTTCGCGAAAAAAACGTTTCCTCCCTGACTGCTGGGACCCACCAGCTACACCTTCGCACGCAAGGAAGTGCGTCCGGGCAAAAAAAAGAAAATGATTCGCCCCCCTGACTGCTGGGACCCACCAGCTACATTTTCACACGCAAGGAAGTGCCTGACAGTCGGGACCCACCTGGTCGAAGCGTACGTAGCGTTGTCATTCTGGTCGCGAACGTGTACGTACATATATACTGGTCGATGTAGAGGCGCGCACGTGTCGTAGTAGAGGCGCGTACGTGTCGTAGTAGAGGCGCACACGTAGCATGTACACGTACGTACAGCGGCCAGGGTGCAAAAAAGAAAATACGGCCACGTATGTGTACATACGGGCGGGGTCTCGAACGCCTACTCGCGCATACGTACAGCCAGGGCTCGTGTACATGGCTGGGTCGAAACAGAGAAACAGTGTCGTCGTCGTGTTCATGGGGAGGCAATGGAATGCGTCGTGTTCATGGGGAGGCAACGGAATGTGTCGTGTTCACGGGGAGGCAACGGAATGCGTCGTGTTCATTGGGAGGCAACAGAACGCGTGGGAACCAACCGGCTGGGTCGGAACAGAATGCGTGGTCGTGTTCATCGGGAGGGCTTGGACGGAACAGGCGATGGAAACGAGGCCTGGCGTACCGCAGAACGGAGGAAACAGACCTCCTACGGTCGAAACGGGGGTCCTGTTGATCGGGAGGGGTGTGGCGTACCGCAAAACGGAGGAGACGGACCTCCTACGGTCGAAACGGGGGTCCTGTTGATCAGGAGGGGTGTGGCGTACCGCAAAACGGACGAAACGGACCTCCTACGGTCGAAACGGGGGTCCTGTTCATCGGGAGGGGTGTGGCGTACCGCAAAACGAGACTCCACGGGATACTGTTCATCTCCACCGTCGACCTTCTCTAGCCTCCACGGGCTACCGTCGACCTCCTCCAGCCTCCACGGGCTCCTGTTCATCCAGCCTCCACCGCGCGCTACTCCACCGGCTACTGTTCAACAACCCTCCACCGTCTACTGTTCATCCAGCCCTCCACACCACAGGGTCCTGTTCAACCACCCCTCCACGGGCACCCCTCCACCGTCTACTGTTCATCCAGCCCTCCACACCACGGGGTCCTGTTCAACCACCCCTCCACGGGCACCCCTCCACCGTGTACTGTTCACCCAGCCCTCCACCACACCACGGGGTCCTGTTCATCCAGAGGCAACGCCACCGCTCACTGTTCATCCAAACCCCCCCGCAACGCTCACTGTTCATCCCAGAGGCAGCATCGATCGGCTTTAGTTAGCAGCAGTAGCGAAGGAATCGCTCGATCGGGTTCAGTTAACAGCCATCGATCGATCGCTCGGGTTCAGTAACGCTTAGCCTGCAGTGCAATCGCTCGGGTTCAGTTAGAGCCCAACGCCTCGCTTGGGTTCAGTTGGAGCCAACGCCTCGCACACACGCGCGTACGTGTACGAGAGAAACGCGCATCGCTCGGCCCCCGACCTCCCACCGTAACCGGGAACTCCCCGAAATTTTCCTCGCCCTTGCTTCTACCGCGGTTTTTTCCGTCATGGATGGCCCAAAGAATGTCATGCAGCTGCGTCTCCGGCCCGCCCAGGACGAAAAGCCCATTTTCTGTCATGATTTTTTGCCATAGAAGTAGGAGCCCACCACATCTATGATGATACCTTGTTTTGTCACAATTATCGTCATAGAAGTGTCATATGTATGACAGAAAAAAAATTTGTTCGGCCCAAAATGTCATGGATGTGTCTTTTTTTTGTAGTGTGGGCTAACCTGTTTTGCCATTAAAGTTCCGATTGGATTCAGAAAAGTTGAAGTTAGCAAAACATCTCAACTGGGAGTTATAACAACAAACTAGTTAAACAAACAAGGAATTAAAGCGTTTCAATTGGATGCTGAAAAGTAGTTATTAACATCATTGTAACCCGTTGTTGCAGCAGCAAAGCAGTTAAACAAACAAGTAGCTATTTAAGTTCAGGCAAACAGGTAATTCTTAACAGTAAGTATCAAACACATAGATAGGCGCAGTCTATAATAGGATGAACAGGCTGTGGTATTATGTGATCAGCAGCAAACTAAATTAAGCCAAGCAACGTAATTGAACAATTTTGCAATAAGTGGCTAACTAAAATTCCGAGAAGCAGGCAACTGAACTTACGCTAGTTCTTTGTACAGGCACACTGCAACTTCTTTTTCTCTTACAAGGTTGTACGAAGGAGTCCATGGCATCAATTGCTTGAATACGCAGTCCCAAGACTTCTTTCTTCCCTCACTGCATTGGTAAGTCGATTGGTTAATCTGGTAAGATGGTGCATCCTTGATATGTTATATGAGGACGTGTAGTCAGGCTAGTTGTAGCCACACACATCACACTAGCTTTTACTGTATATTTCATGCGATTACTTTTGGCATATCGAGATCTAAGCAATCTACAATAGGATGAAAAGACTGGCATCCTTCACATTATTGGCGAACTCAGTTCATAGAAACAAGCAATTCAACCATTCTGTGGGTAAATCAAAAGCGCCACTAGAATATTTTTCACTACCCCAATCATACACGCAAAAAGGGGCGACACCACCGTAGGGGTTGGTATGGGCGGCCGCCTCGGGTGGCTGGAAAGTTTGCACCTAGTTTGAGTCGTCCAGGTTGGCCCATGCTAGTTTTGTTCGTCCCAACGCACGAGCAGGCAATGTCAAAAATGATGAAAAATGTTTCAATTTGGATGGGCCAATAACATAAGTGCAAGGCAGGCCCTATAGCAGGCTCGCGGCCCAAACGAGCGCCTCCCATATCGATCGACAGCTGGAAAAATCCCAATTCATCCGCTCTAGCCTCCAGTCTGGTTCGCTCCTAACCTAGCCGCCGCTAGACATACCGACACAGCACTTCCTCGCGCCCTCGTTGGACGGCGGTCGCCGGGCTTCAAGCGAATGGAAGGACAAGCAGATGAATATCCAACCCTGGGTGTAGCCTGCGTGGGAGGCAGCGGCGGCAACATGGGCATGGCATCGAGCTTGCGCAAACGGACAGTCACAACTTGCAAGAGTAGCATGCGCAACGAGCAGGTACATCACATCCTTGATTATATCTAATTCAACTCTTCAATTTCTGGCCAATAGTTAAACCTGACGGTGTTGTAAAACTGCTTGTATGTAGGGAATCTATGAGAAAATGAAACCAATTTCTACTTATTTTATAACTCCCCCAATCAATACTGAACTGACTGAATCTGATGTATCTAATCAAGTTTCCGGTCCAAACATCCAAGCTCATGTTGTTCCTGAGCTTGGAGTGTCTAATGAACAGACTGCTAATGAAAGATTTGATGCAAATGCTCCTGGTGATGAACATATAGTGTCTAATGAGGGATCTAATGCAAGCATTTTGCAAGCTCCCATTGAAGGATTTAGTGTCTAATGATGATCTGCTATGTTGAGAGAGACATAGAGATTTGCAGGCATTGATGACAAGCAAATTATAGTACATTTTCATGGCTCGAGGAAACGTCGAGGCCATCTACCAGAAATTCCCCGTATCATGACAACGTAGCATAAATACTTTTCTAATCTGTTTTTTGAAACTATGGGCGTACTTGTGCAGGATAGATATATTGATATGCAGTTTGCGCACTGGTTATAGGTGCAGTTACACTTCGATATTTTCAGCCAGAGAACGAATAATTCAAGCAGGTACAGACCATGTTTGTAGTCCTTGTACACCATGTTGCATTTTGTGTTTTTTGGTGCTTGCATCATTTAGTGTTTATAATCTGAACTGCTTTGGATCATTAGCTGTTTTTTCAAAGTGCATGTAGCTTCACATTTCTCAAGTTATGTTGATTTCCGGAGTGCAAGTGCCTTCGAATTTTTTAAGTTAAATGTTCGCCCCTGGTAATGTGAATTCATGGATCCGCCACTACACACAAATCATACACGAATGCCAGTATGAATTAAATGAAATGCAGGGACTTATGCTAGCTCATTGTACAGGCTCACTACAGCTCTGCTTGCGCTTGGGATGTTCCATGTACAAGTCCATGTTACCACTTTCTTGGATGTGCAGGCCTTGTGCTCCTTGCATCCCCCTCTGCATTTTTGACACGCCGAATGGTTGATCAAATAAGAGGAATCGACCTTGCTGTTGTACCGGAGGACAGATACTTACAAGGTTATACGGGTGTGCAGGATGTGTACCAGATCCCGTAGCACCGTCATGCTTCGCTAAAAATGGATTTGCTTGTTTCAAATGATATCTCCATAAGAAATAAGAGTTAAAGTCAGAGTTGGATAGGCGTGTAAGATAAGAGAGCAGTGAAAGGATATCCAAACATCATCGGAACAGTGCACAAGGGAGTGATGTGTGGATACCTAGTTCGGGCCGGCGTTTGGGCATGATCGCCTAGCTAGAGTGCGGGTCACTTCAGAGCCGTTGAGCGTGATGCGCTGGCGTTGGCTGGCCACGCACGGATGCAAATCTTGAGTGGCAGCGGAGCGATACGATGCGGTGGACGAGATCGTTGGTGAAGCCCCAGCAGCCTCGGGGGACGGAGGCGCGACGATGTGCTCGGTGAAGTAGCCCTGGTGTGCTGGGATACGGCGTCGGTAAAGCGCCCCTGATGTGGTGGAAGTCGGTGTCTGTGAGGCACGTCGGTTGCGGCGGCCGACATTGTCGGTGGACCACCCGGTGTGGTGGACGAGGGCGTAGATGAGGTAGCTCCGGTGCAGTGGTGAAGCGCGACCGTCGTCTTCGTCGTCTTCGTCCGGCACAGAGGTGGGGAAAGAGATGAGACGAGGGGCGATTCGAACTTTGCTTGGGTTGGCGCCGAATTAGGGATTTGAGCAATCTGGGTGCGGAAGGGGACGGTGGAGAAGGGAGATTTTGCAGGGCCGGAATTGGGGCCGCCAGATATTTCAATCCGAAACATGGAAGCGCGAACTTATTTTGTCGTCATCCTTTTTTGGGGGGTGGGAGGGGGGAGGGAGGGAGGGAGGGGGTGGGTGTCTGGGTGCTAAGCGTCCGTCCGACACACGCGACCACCACGACATGACCCTGGTCTGCCTGGTGTGCCAACATTTGAGAATGCAAACGAATCTTCTTTCATTTGCAAATGAATCTGTATGTATTACCATGCCTGTGTTTTCCTTGCAATAATTAGTCATTCGAAACGAGATACTATAAATTAATTAATAAGGAGTTATTTGAAAAAAATGGAAACTATATCCACGCTAACATGGATTAGAGTGCGTGTCACATAATTAGTTATTTGAACTAGAGTGTGTGTCACATAGCGATCTCCATTTCTAACGTGGAGTTCACATTTCACTGCATCCACGCTACTTTTTTAATACAAATTCATATGTATATGATGAACACCATGGTAGTGAGAAAACTTTTGGATGGATTCAAACATATGACCTACAAAATAGCACAACAAATCGAGTCAATGTCAACTTTTCGAAACCTAGTATGGCACGAATTCGAAATAATTACCCATATGCATGGTCCTCAGTTCAAATCATACAATGTACACCGAATTGAAACATCGATAATAAGTCTCGTACTATCTACATTCAAATGTTGTTTTTAGCCCCCCCCTGCACACATGCTACTACTTCATGTATCAGTCAATCTTCCTCTCCTAACCACCTTAGGAAGCTATCAGTTTCCAACACACATTCATTCTTTCTCTCCATGTTTCGATCTCTAACTCTCTCAACTACACAACCCCCATTTTCCACTCTGTTACCAAATGTATTTACCTCACGCACCCGCCATTGCACCCCATGCCGAGCTCTCTCTCTCCCCCTCTCTCTCTCACCCTCTCGCACTAAATACATGCATTACCTATCTAGCCCCCCAACCTCTCATGCGCACGCACGCATGTTGTCTATCTAGGTCACTCCCTCGAGACTGTCTCACTCTTTCTTCCGCACGGCGGGCCACACTCGCTCAATCTTGCTCTCTTTATCTGAGTCTCGTTTAAACTCATTTTCTGTCACACACAAATGATATATCTCCCTGTTCAGGCCTCGATTGACACACTCTATACTCGCAGATTGTCTATCTAGGTCAGTCCATCCAAGCCGCCCCCACTCTTCGACCTCATGGCGAGCCACGCTCGCTCAATCTCTCTCTCTCTCTCTCTCTCTCTCTCTCTCTCTCTCTTTGTATGTCTCGATTGACCTCGCTCTTTCTCGGACAAAAATGATATATCACCATGTTTGAAACCAATTCGACCTATTCACATTGTATACTCTCTCACACACATTGTCTATCTAGGTCACTCTCTCCAACCCGTCTCACTCTTTCGTTCGCACGACGACCCTATGTGATCGATTGACCTTGCTTCCCCCCCCACACACAAAATATATCTAACGTCTGTGACTGGATCATCTCTCAAGCTCTATATTACAGCCCTTACCCTTGCCAAAAGCTCAATCGGACAATATCTCTCTAGAGCATATATATCTGTTCAATGAATGTCGGACCACACTCTGTCTCTCTATCTATATGTCTCTCGATTGACCTCGCTTTCTCACGCCGTATCTTCCACATATTGAAGCTACATCTCCATCCCTCGCAAAGCCAGAGCTATTTACATTGCGAGGGGCATTCCAACCTTGGATTAATTTGTGTAGGCATTTATTCCGATCGGTTTAGATTATATTTTCGTAGCATTCGGCCCACAACTACTCCAAACACCGTTGCAACCCCCGCAACTCCCCTAGTTGATTTCCCTCTGGCTCGGTCATCGCTCTCTCGCACGTCCTTTCTCGCCTTCAACGTCGCAACATGGTATTATTGCAAAAAAATCTGTTGTTCTCTTTAATTATTATAAATAAGCTAAAAAACTACACACCGATACTTGGAATGGAACAAATTTAGACCCACAAATTAAAGTGCTACAAACTACACACCGAGGGGCCCACATGTCATGAAAGAAATTTGGACCCATATACAAATTAAAAAATAAAGGACGAGGATCGAACATGCGACCACGGCCTTCAAGCCGCACGTCAATAGGCAACATACGTAGAACAGCAATGTTTGTTGTACCTCCCTTTGTTCACATAATGTTTTTATATTACCACAACCTATTTAATGGATAACATGTAATATTATTTTTAGTACTATTCGCCTTCACTTACTGGTGGGTTCCATGTGTGCTCTCTCTCTCCTCCCCTTATGCGTTTAGACGCACGGGCAAACACGAAGAACTCGCGGGCGATGTTGCCGTTGACCATATCTGGACGCGTTCACAAGTTACGGCACTAGTTTCACGTGCTAGCAGCACTAGTCAGTGTGTACGTGCAACGCACGTTAATTTGGAAGTATATTAAGTGCATGCGGATATTAAGTAGGATATTATTTGCGCGTTATTATGTGATTAGCACTATTTTTGGCATGAAATTAACTGCACGCTAAACGTGTTGAGTGCTCGACATTGAAGTAGTCTAGGTCGTTGGATGACAAGGAATACATGTGGCTTGACGACGTTTTATATTTAATTTGATACGGCTCTAGCAGAACATTCAATCGATCAAACCATAGATTTTGTTCAGTCTGACTCCGACTACAAATTATACGACGAATGATATAAAATAAACAGAATGATAAACGTTTGGATTTTAAGCATGGCAATCCGAACATTTTTCATGGCAAATTTAGATTACGCGGCGACGGCGGCGTCTTGCGGTGGGAAGCGACTCCTCTGCCGTGCTCTGTGTGTCGTCGGGCCACTGACCGACGGCGACGGCGGCGCCTTGCGCCGTTGTTGGCGTACTCCTGGACGTTGGCCTGGCTTCAAGGAAGGCCAAAATGTTCTGGACTTCGGAGCGAGTCAACTGGCGGGAGGAGGCGACTTGTGTTGGTGCAAGGAAGCGGTCGACGACGGCCATCCATGCCGCCGAGGGGGGCACTGGCACCCGCACGGGGACATGTGCTGTCAACGGCGCGGCGGAGACATTCATGTGCACGGGCACCAGCACGGGCGCACACGTCAGTGCACACGCACGCGCATGCGCTGGCAGGTGCACGGGCACCGGCATGGTGTGCGCGTCAGTGCACGTGCAGGCGCATGCGCTGGCAGGTGCACGGGCGCGTGAAAGTCAGCGGGGACCTCGTGGAACCCCGTGGCATCAAGCTCGGCGACAATGTGCGGCTCCCAGCCCATCAATACCATGGGGATAGGCGCTGGCACAGTCGGGGTGACGGGAGCCGGAACGGGAGCGGGGACAGGCGCGGCGTCTTCCCGCAAGGCTAGTTCAAGCTCGTCCCAAAGCGCCTTATGTTCTTGAGACTCCGGCTGGGTGTCTTCCTCAGGAAACTGGAAGACTAAAGGCAGACCATCGTGATGCGGCATGGCGTACGTTTAGGCCAGGCTGGTTGGAGGTAGACGACAGGAGAATCGGAGAGGAAGAGAGAAGATTGTAGCGATACCGGGTAGTGCGGGGTTGATTTTAAACTGCAGCGCCGGCGACATTAAGTGGGAGCAGTTGGGACGAAGGTGGGTGGCGGAGCCTGGTCAAAGGGCTCGCCTCCCGGTGAGCCTGCACAACGGTCTGCTCGCATGCCTCCCTGTCAGCCGGCGCAGCGGTCTGCTCGCACGCCTCCCGTCAACTCACACGCTTGCTCGGACGGCACCTGCTGATGAGAAGCGAGACTCGTGGCGGCACGTAAACGCCCACGGTTTCAATGTTTCAATAGTGAAAGCATTCCCCTTAACGTGACAGGTCTTTGTTCCAAAATACCTTGGCTCTTCATTTGTGCAACTTGTCATAAGCAGCTTGTCTCAAATTGAAGAAAAAATTACGAAGTAATATTTGTGCCATATCACGTGACCAAGAATTTATGGTCACTTTTGGGTTGTCTGAAATTTAAGATTCAGGATTCGAAACAATATCATAACCTGCATCATGCAATAAATTTTCAAGCCATACATCTGTCCTGTTGTATTTCTTAAGAAAGGATTTGGTTAAACATTTTGCTTAGTTGGACTTCAGACAAGTTATATATGCAGAGTAAAAGGATCATCCCTCCGTACCAGTGCATTGCCTGATATATTAACTCAAGTACTAGGCACGAACAAATGGGCTCAATTCTGTGCTCCCTCCGTCTAGGTGTGTAAGTCATCTTACGAAAATCAAATAATCCCAAAACACTTAGGTGCAATACATTAACTCTCATCTCGTTTCTTGTTTCGTGACATATCAACCAATAAGAGATGTCGGCCATGCATGCTTTAAATGACTTGAGACTAGCAAACTCGACATGTAGTGGTTAGTTCATTGCATGCAATATTATTAATTAGCCAGAAAACATTAAGTTCTCTTGTTTTCCCCTCCACCTTGGTCGCGGTGCGCAACCTAAGATGACTTACACACCTAGACGGAGGGAGCGGCAATCGAGGGAATTGAATCGTGCTCGGCACGGTAGGTAACGTTGTCTAGTTACTAAAGCATCCCTCCGTTGTTCATCGGTAGTCATTATGGACCGGGGACATGAGTAGTAGTAGTAGTACTAGGCAATGCAGTTGATGGGTGGCCTTGGCGAGCGGCGACCGAGGGAATTGAACCGTGCTCGGCATGGTAGGTAACGTTGTCTAGTTACTAAAGCATCCCTCCGTTGTTCATCAGTAGTCATTATAGACCGGGGAGATGAGGGGAATTTCCTAGGGCTAGAATTCTGGCCGCCAGATATTTCGACTCGAAACACGGAGGCTCGACTGGTTGGGGTTGCCTAATGTGCGTACCATGCATGCCACCAGAAGGACACGAGCCCGGTTTTTTATTTTTTATTTTTTTAGGATCAACACGAGCCAAGGTCTGGCTGGTACGCCGTTGGGTCCTACCATTCAACAATACGATAGGAACCTTTTAAATTGCCGAATGAATCTATGTGTATTACAATGCCCGTATTTTCCTTGCAAATACCAATCTCAACATGGTAATTGATTTATGACGAGTTGTTGAATTAGAGTGAGTTTGTGATATAGTGATCTCAACGTGGATTTCACATTTCATGGTATCCCTAGTAAGTTTTTCAGTGCAAATTCAAATTTAAAAGATGAACAATATGGAGGTGAGAAAACATTGTATGTATCAAGCATATGACCACACACACACACACACACACACAGAGACACCCACACACGAACACAACAACAATCCAATAAGTATAGTGCATCTATTTTTTCAAACCATGCATGTATGACACGAATTCAAAAATACTCCTTCTGTTCCTAAATATTAGTCTTTTCGAGATTTCAACAAGTGACTACATACGAAGCAAAATGAGTGAATCTACACTCTAAAATATGTCTATATACATCCTTATGTTCCAGTCCATTTGAAATCTCTAAAAAGACTAATATTTAGGAACGAAGGGAGTAAAATGTAAGACATGCATGGTCCTCAATTCAATATTTAAAATGAACATGAAACTGAAACATGAATATTAATTCTAGTACTACAGTACATGCAAATGTTGTGTTTAATTAGGCAGAGCTATGATTGTCGGGGGTCAACCCCTCGACCTTAGATAAAATTGTGAAGCTCTGTTTAGGGTTGTTTAGATTATATTTGTCCCCACCCTCCCAACCACCGATTGGTTGTGCACCCCCACCCCTGCTCCACCGGAGAATATCATGTGCCCCCATACCTTAGATGCTATATGCCGATACGAGTTGCTTGGAGCTTGTAGATCTGAGATATAGCAGCTCACATGATGTCTTAATATTTTTACAAGAACCTTGATGAGTTTGAGAATTGCACACAATTTGTACAAAAACTACTCGGATGCCCTTGGATCCCATATCCAACGACCTCGAAGCTCGTATCACCATAGCATCTAAGATGAAGGAGGACGTCATATTCTCCTGTATGTAAGTATATCGTGTACTACCACACCTTAGATGCTTTGGTGATACAAGCTCTTCGGAGCCGTTGGATTTGTGATCCAACACCTCCTCGGTGGTTCGAATGGTTTTTTGCAAAAAAGCCCCCAAAGAGTTCGGCCATTGCTTACAAGCACAAAGACTGCTCAGATGCCATTGGATCTCAGATCAAACGACCTCGAAGCTCGTATCACCGTAGCATCCAAGCTGCGAGAGCACCTTATGCTTTCTGGCACGGGAGAAGATGAGGTGCTCCTGCACCGTAGATTCTATGTTGATACGAGTTCACGGAGATCTAACGGCCCATAGTAGGAGGTTTGAATGTTTTTGTAATATACGGCTGAGAGAGTTTGGGAATTGCGCAGAAAGTACAAGTACTACGCATGTGCCATCTGATCACTGATCATACGACCTAGATGCTCATATCACCGTAGCGGGTAATTAAGCTATGGGGAGCACCTAATATGAGCAACGGGGAGCCGTTGGATCCAAGATGCAGCGGCACACACGAGGCCTGAATGTTTTATTTGCAAAAAAACCTTTGGAGAGTTTGGAAATTGTGCGTAATTACAAAGACTACTCCCAAGCCATTGGATCTCACTTCCAACGGTGTAAAAACTCATATCACCATAGCATCTAAGCTGCGGGGTGGATGTGATATTCTATGCCGCTGTCATTTTTGTTCGTAAACTTGCAAAATACGTGTAACTCGTGCCGTTACTTTTCTAACCGTGCAAAGTGTTTGTTCAAAAAAAATCATCCTACACTGAAATATCGGAACAACACACGGGGGTCCCACTTGTCATTAATCAAATTTGGACCTAAAACTAACAAATCTGAAAGACGAGATTCGAACTGGCAACCTAGACTACAAAGCGTAAGTTGATAGCCTGAAACAACAACGGTTGTTGGCTCTGTCCCATAACTTGATTTTATACAGTATTACGTTGAGTAGAGTAGAGAGAGTGCCTCGTCAACACGTGCATGACCGTTGACTCACTTACTGGTGGGTCCCAGGTCTGCGATCTCTCTCTTCTCTCCATCGTCTAACCTTTGCACGGGCACACACGAAGAGCGGCGCTAGCTTGCCGTGGTGTTATTACAACTAAAAAAAGCTTGGAAAATAGAAGAATTGCCTAGAACAAGAGACATTGTGGCTGGTCGAGGCGGAGCTAACCACACCTATCCTCCGTGCCACGTTAGCATGATGAAGCTGTGTGGCTAGTGGGGTGTTTTCGACCGACTGGCTGGGTCCCGAGGTCGAACCATAGGTACTACGTCTAATACAGTATATTTTTACACGCACATTTTTCCTCCGTGCCGAGACATGGCACACCCTACCGCGCGGTTTCGGGGTCCTCCCGGGTGGTGCACGCTTATATTCTTCCTGACGTGGGACGCCCTACCGCGCGTTTTTGCCGAAGCAAGTAAATGAGTTGTCAAATCATGAAAGACCACCTTTCCCACCGAGTACATCAGTGAAGCACGGTGGCTAGCTAGTTGGGCTAGTTCGACCGATTAGCTAGGCCGCCGCCACATTTGTTTTTTCACCCCTTTTTATCTACTTGCCGGCAGGTAAATTTAAATATCCACCGCGGCGTTTCTCTGGTGTTTGGGTGCGGTAGGATTTTTAATTTTTTAATTGATGGGAGCAGGCGTGGCAGGATTTTTAGTTTTTTTGATTGACGAGAGCAGGCGCGGCAGCAATTAGTCAGGATGACTCCGCCTGTAAAACCCACTACTCCCTGATGTGAGAAGTCGTCGACTGGTGTTTTACCATGGTGAAAACCAAAAGATTCCCCGCTCCTCGGCTGGCTCCCTCCGCCTGCCCGTAGATTGCATTGCCTTTCATCCGTTTTGCCCCCTGCATCACCAACGTCATGCGCCTCGAGAAGCGAGGGACTTCGGTGGTGTTTAGGCGCCCTCTGCATGGGCATGTCCATGTCTCGGCGCAACATGACTGTGGGATCAAACTCAGACAGTGCAGATCAGTCACTGTAGCACAAAGTGTGTGGGTGTGTTTGGTTGCATTCTCATCTCAATATAGTTGTTTCCTCTTCGTGTATTTGTGTTAACCTACTAGTGTGGACTCATGCACCCTTCATGCACTCTGCCAAACACCCAAAAGTGGGTCGAGAAGGGAACTTTTGCTCCCATCCCGTGCACCCTTCATACACCCTGCCTAACACTATTCGTGCTTCATATGGTTCATGTTTCGTGGAGTACTGTAGCACCGTACTCTCCATGCACTGTAGACCTAGTTCTGTTAACATTGATCTCACCGTTCATTCTCGACCAGATAGTCGAAAAAGCGGTACTATGTTACTACATTACTGTTCATATAGTTGACATGCGCACAACATCATTTGTTGTCGTCATACCTTACTACACTAGCAACAAGATTATGTAGTATTGACATATGAACCACTGCACATGCCTAGTAGTAGGAGCATTGTGTATGTTCAAGTGGCTACTGTGTTTCGCACTCCTCTGTCGTAGGAGTGGAAACGCTTGCTGTAATCATTTTTTTCTTCAGAAAAACAGTGGACACGCTCTACCGTGCGGATCCTCCTCCAGCCATGCACTAAATTACTCACTTTCGCCGACGTGTGGGAGAGCCAGCATCGGGGTCCACCAGCCATGCACTAAATTACTCCGTAGTAGAGTGACGGTAGACTACCCCGATCGAAGCGCCGCAGTAATGCCCAATGAGCCGTCAAATCACAAAACCCCCTCCTTTCCAGCAGTAAGTTGGACGGACGAAGCAACCATCATTTCACTCTTCTCTATCAGCTTCCTCTCTACCCAACTCACTTCTCCCTCAGCTTGTTCCTCATTTCTTCAAGAAAACCCTGACCTACTTCTGCCATTGTTCTTCTCTCCCAAAGAAGGAAAGGTGAGCGCATCAGTGGTGCTGATTCTGGCCAAGGCCCGGTCTTGCAACCCCGAGACTTATCCTATAACTCCCTCTCTATTCTTATTTTGGGTTTGTGATTATGGTTTCTTTTCTTTTATTTCTATTTGACAGTTTCTTGATGGGCGCTGGAGCACCGACCGAAGTGATGTCTATGGCTCTGGCCAAAATCATCGAGGCTCATGGTACGAAGAAGCACAAGCACCCCGCCGAGACTACCGCAGACAAGCTCAAAGCCATCGCCCTGTCCAAGCCCCCCTCTCCGGGATCCCTCATTAGGCAAGTCCAGGTAATATCTCCTATTGACGATCTTTTTCTCGATCTTGATCGTGTTTTTTCATCTAAGACGCAGTACTAGTACTAGTAGTACAACTTTCTGGGTGATCTTGCATGTGATTTTTGTGTGCCAAATGACGGTTCTAAATTCCTCTTTTGACCAAAACATGGGAGAGGTTGACACTGATTTCTTATAGATTACTTTCAACTACTCCCTCTATCCCAAATTTCTTGTCTTAGATTTGTCTAGATACGGATGTATCTAATACTAAAATGTGACTTGACACATCCGTATCTAGACAAATCTAAGACAAGAATTTTGGGACAGAGGGAGTACTTTATGAACATCAATGCTATCTTTGAAGAGGGTATATTTGCCTCAATAACTTGTGTTATGGATATTGCAAGTAATCCCTCTGCTCTCATGCCTTTGAAGACATGTTCTAGTGTCTTTGTTCACTCATTTCTGTGGTATATGTAGTCATATATGGAGTATAATATCGAAAATCATCTTATAATAAAATATGGTTTCTGTTTGAATTAGAACCAGGTCCGCGGTGGAGATGAAGTTCTCAAAGTCATGCCGTGTGAACTAGAAGACCTGAGGTTGAGTTCTACTGCTAAACTATCCAGCTGCTGTGTCCTTGTCGCCACGTGTCTTGAACTAGTGTTTTCCTGTAGCATTGTTGTCAGGTGTGTTCTCGAGGTTGTACTTGACCACAACAATTTCCTGGTTGTGCCTTTGATTACGAAGGGTGTGGTTCTTGTAAATCTTCCCAACAAATCTGATGCGGCCTGTCTTCATGATCATGTTTATGAGTGGAAAGACCACTCTGTTATATTCTCCAAGGTTGACGAGATGGTGATGGTGCATGTAGACATCTCTCACGAAGTCCATGGCCTAGTCAGTTATGCGGGGTTCATCCCGTAGGTCTATGGCAAGAAATAGTCTGCAAAGTTTAATTAGTGCAACTTTACTTGTCTATAGTAAGTACTATTGTTCAGTACTTGATTTGTGTTTGTGAACCCTGTATTGTTTATTAGTACTGCCTCTTTTGGTGTGTGGTCAGTCCTGAGAACGGTATATGTTAATGTCTGTCCACTCAATTCAGTCTGTATATTTTGAAGTATCCAGATCATCTTTTTTGTGAGGATGGTTTATCAGTTATGGTTACACTCCAATATCTGTATGCATTGAAGGGTTTATCGCACCCACCAGGATTTCCAGTCCCATGATGTTCGATCCATACGATTTGTCACGACCTTTGGACTGTCCTGCTTGTGGGAGTAGGTGGGGCCCCTGCATGCCACCCGTAGTTGGACGATCAATCTTCTGTTTAGTACTTCAACATAGTGATTTCCTGGTAAGGATTCCCTCGTATCACATCAAGTAAATCTTATTGATTTACTATCTAAATCTTATTGATTTAATGTCATGTTTTCTTTCTTTTCCTGCAATTTTACGATGCAGGTTTTGCCATGTGTCATTCATCACAGAATAAACCGTTTGGTTTGCTCTACGTTGGCTATTTTTGCAGGTTTCACTTCTTATGTCGTGTCAGTAACGAAGGCACTGTCCATCACTTATATTATTGGAAAAAATTGGATCAGTCTGTTGTCTGAGTACAAGCTGAATCCCTATGATGAACTGCAGTTTGGTTTAACAAAAACGCCATAATTAGTCCTTCTCGCGTTTAAAAGAAATGAAGAAAAAAACTGGATCACGGTCACGAAGCCTAGTCAAGTTAGAAAGCTGATCATAGCAGACCAGACACGATCGCCGCTGTGTCGCACATCGGTACCACCTTCAGCAACGGATCAAGCACCGGGAGTTGCTCTAGCATTGACAGCGGCAGCAGCTCAGTCTGATCCAGCTGAGGATTGGGAACCAACCGCGTCAGCGGATCAGGCTGATCTATTGGAGGATCGGGCATCGACACCGGCACCTGCTCCGACACCGGCACCAGCTCTACAAGGAGCACCATCTTCGGCACCTGCACCAACACTTGCACTTGCATCTACTCTGGCCCATGCAGCGGCAGCCGAATGAGCTGTAGCACCGGCAACAGACTGGGCTGCAGTTCGCACTTCATATACCAAAGTCCTTACAAAAACCAACATGTCCACCTTCTTGGTAAGCATTGGCCGCCCAAGTGTTTCGTTCTTTTTTCTTTCCTTGTTGTTTCGCATGATTCACTGTGTTGATCTAACTGTTTGGATATGTCTTCTTTTTTGCAAACAGAGAATTCCTAGAGCAACGAGGGAGTCGTTCAACAATCCGGGCGACAGCGACCATGTTTCTCTTACCATGCGCGGCCTTGGTGTGAATGAACCTGCTCAATGTACCGTAAGTACAAAGGATGGTCGCATGATGATTGATGCTAAAGGATGGTCAAGGTTCAAATCTAAATCATATCTTGCGGTAGGTGATGATCTCAAAATCGAACTTTCTCGGCAAGGAGAGCTGGTCCAAATCAACTTTGAAATTCTTCAGTAGCAGCACGCGACTGCCGAACAGATCTATCCTCTGAGAGATTTTGATGTAATAATCTCGCATGGTGAAACAAGTGTCATGTGTGTATAAGTAATATGACATTATTATTTATCACATGGTATATCGTTGATAGAATTGCAACTCTCATTGTTGCTTAGGAACTGTCGTTCGATTTCATTCCAACAGCTGCCGTGCTTTATTCAATTTTGTGTATTCGCCTTGCGACAGCATATAAAACCAGCGCCGTACCGATCACTTGCAATATGAAAAGCGCTGAGGTAGAACACATGGGCCCCCAAACATGCAGGGTGGGCCTGCGGCCGAAAGTCCAGAACCGTGAGCCTGTCTGAGTATTATATTCTCAGCTGAACCCCCATAATGCCCGTGCGTTGCACGTAACATCAAGATGCATTTGTATGAGTATTTTATATTGTGAGAGAAAAGGATGAACGAGGGAAGGCCTTATTTGCAAATGTGGAGAGGTGTGTGGGTACATTTTTGCAAAATTGCCATAGTTTCCTTCCTATCTGTCAGATATAAATTGGACGGCCTATATTGCAGGATGGCAGGCACACCATCATCACCAACTCGTCTATACTATGTTAAAAACAACTCTGTTTTTTATAATTATATATGTTATATATATTCCCCTTGATTTTTCTTATGTATTAAGTTGTGATATAAAATATTTGTATATTTCTTTACAGAGGGAGTATCTCTCTGTCAAAAATATATTTATGTGTAACTAGTTACTCCTGTCTTTCTACTTCCTTTCGCTGATATGTGGGGCATCCGGCAACGGGGTCCACCTGCCTTATGCACAAATTAGAGTGCACAACTACACGGTAGACACACCCCGGTCATAGCGCCGCAGTAATGCCCAATGAGCCGTCAAATCACAACCCCCCTTTCCAGCTTTAGCAGTAAGCTAGACGGACGAAGCGGCAATATTTCACTGGGCCTGAATCCCCTTCTCCCTCGTATGCTTGTTCAGAGAAAACCCCCTCTCGGCAATTGCATAGGGTTTTCTCATGGAGAACCAGGTACGAATTCTTCATCCATCCCCGATAAATCCAAGTCCCTTGGTCGCGGGTAATCCTAGGATAGCAGCCGCCGCCGTTGATGCATTTTTCTTCCTACTGAATCTAGTGTGTTTCATTTGTAGTGCCCAAAGTGCGAGGACCCTACAAGTTTCTGCGCCCTCGGCGAGACACCACACTTGTTCCTTCTCATCCTAACACAGGATTTTAAAACGTGCACAGTATGTTCCTAGAATCCTCTTTTCTATCCGGGAGGGTGGGTTTTTTTTGAACATGCTGTCGACTAATTTGGAAATTTGGATTGCTATATTTGGATAAAAGGTACTACCAGTACGATGGTCAACACTAACGTGAAGGAGGAAGTTATTTCTAAATTTGGATAGGGAATACATTTTGTTCTCTTATTATTTTTCTTCCAGTGCATTATTTGCTCTGCCAGAACACATGTACTCAAGATGCTCGGCCTTGCCATAACTGAATACACCAGTTGAATGGTCACAATGAAGACAAGCCATGGATATAAGTTCCGAGTTGGGTTCATGAACCTAGAAGATCGCTGCTTTTTTTATGGCCGAACTTGGATAAACTTTCTCAAGTGTTACAGACTGAAAGTTGGCGCATGAATGTTGATGAAAATAGCAGAACCTGGTCTCATCTTCACTGTGATCTTCCACCCCGACGTCGTTCCAATTGTTCATCCATGTTACTTTTGTATCTGGTTCCTGCTTGTTGCCTCGATTACTTCTTAATCAACCTATTCTGTCTAACTAATCACAATTTAACTTTAGAAGTAGCAACGAATCTCTCATGAAGTGTCACAGCCCAAGAATTCTACTTCGCAATTAGTTGCATTAGTGAGTGGCATCCATGCATCATGTTTAAATTTCCTTTTAAAATTGAATTGGGGAAAGTGGAAAGCCTCAGAAAATATTTCAAACAAAATGATCAACCAAAATATATTAAAATGTTCCAAAGGAAATGTTCATTTTTAGCTTTGGAAAATATTGGCAAGAATAAAATTCAAACCAATATTTTTGGAGGTTCAGAAGTATTTTGCTTGGGCCTTTGAATTAATCCATATATTATTTGAGTTGGATTAATATTCCTAATAATTAGTCTATAAATCCAATAATTCTAAAAAATGGTGAGTGGCTCTGAATATATTATATCTAGCCACATGATAATTTTCAGAAGCTAAGAAAATGATTTGATGTTTTAATCAATTTAAACAAATGTCAGAAATTAGAAAACAAAAACAGGAAAAAGAGAGAGAAGATTACCTGGCCCAGCCACCTGGCATGGTACAGGTGGCCCAGCCCACCAGGGGCGAAGAGGTCATCTTCAACCTCTGCCAGTAGGCAGAGGGAGAGACCGGGCACGACACTGGCCGTGCTACCTCCTGCCTGCCTCGCTCTACTCCTCCCCAACCCTACTGATCGTGCCACGGAGACGCCCACGCCCCCTGGATCCTTCCCACCTCTCCGTGCTCACTTTCCCCTCCTCTGTCTCTCTCCCTGCTCTCCCTCGAACGCACCCGAGAACGCCGGCAAGCACCACTGCGGCCACCGTCCACCCCTCGCCTTGCCGAAGCATCCAGAAGGACCGACGTCGTCTCCTTCATCGTCTACACCAGTCTGTTCGACCGGGGGAGCCCTGCAGCGTCGTCCTCGAGCACGTCTTCAACCTCCGGAAGCCGACAACCTCACCTTCGATTCGCCGCCGTCCGTGCTTCCCCGGCCTCCCCGAGATTCTTTTCAGCACCCCTGTGAGCTCCTGGTCCTTCCCATATGCTCGCCCCCTTTGTTCCCATTCTCTATCTTCCATCCCCGTGCACCCGAGCTCCGGCCGCCGCGATGGCCGGTGAGCCTTGTGCTCGCGAGCTCCTCTGCTCAAACCCGCCGCTCGGTTGTGTTGCTGGAGCCCCCAAGAGTCCATAGAACCCCTTTGGCCATCCGCTAGCGCTCCGTAGCCTCGTCCCGCCCGATGTCCGAACACCGGCCGCCGCGCTTGCCGCCGCCGCCGTCGTTTTAGGTCACCTACGGCAACACCACCTGCAGCAAACGACGCGGACGGGTTCCAGCTCCGCGTAGCACCCTTCCGCGTATCAAACCATGGCTGGAGCAGCGTTTCGGCAGCACTCTGTCGCGTTTAACATTTTGACCAGGGATTTGACTCCCCCTGAGTCAGTGACATGTGGGGCCAGCCCCTGACTAACACTAGATTATGTTTTTAGTTAGCACTAATTAACACCGTTAATTACTTAGGACACTGACATGCAGGACCCACTGGTCAGATTTGACCAGGAAGGGTTCTGTTGATTCGCTGACGTCATGGTGATGCACTGATGACGCATTAATCATTTTCCTGGTTAATTTCTAATTCTAAATGATTTATTATGTCAGAAAATGTTATAAACTTCTAAAATTCATAGAAGTTCAACCGTAACTCCAAATGAAATAATTTATACATGAAAAATTATCAGAAAAATCCAATCTATCCATTTATGCTACTCTCTCGCAAGAAAAACCCCCTTGTTCATTCCGATATAATCCCACTCTCTCGCTCCTACTCTCTTTTACTTCATTAGGACAACATCGATTCAACTGTTACATGTTGCGGTAGTTGAACCCCTTTCCTCTGCATGACCTGTCATTGCCACAGTAAATAGATGAAACCCACTAGCATGAGTAGGAGTGGTTTGATCCCTGATGTGCCTACTCATTCATGCTTGTTTGTCATGCCTGCTATTGCTTAGAGTTGTGTCAAGTCTGATTCATCGGGGATGAATTGGAAAGTTGTGAACATGTCCTACTATTGAGAGCTAAGTGTGTGAGGGAGTCCTGGACTAAGGGGTCCTCGGGCGTCCGGCCTGTTAGCCATGGGCCGGACTGATGGGCTGTGAAGATACAAAGACCGAAGACTCTCCCCCGTGTCCGGATGGGACTCTCCTTGGCGTGGAAGGCAAGCTCGGCGATCGATTATGAAGATTCCTTTTTCTGTAGCCGACCTCATGTAACCCTAGATCTCCCCGGTGTCTATATAAACCGGAGAGCTTAGTCCGGAGAAGATTCACGAGATATTCATTACCATATTCATACAGGCTAGACTCCTAGGGTTTAGTTATTACGATCTCGCGGTAGATCAGCTCTTGTAATACTCATATTCATCAAGATCAATCAAGCAGGAAGTAGGATATTACCTCCATAGAGAGGGCCCGAACCTGGGTAAACAATGTGTCCCCTGTCTCCTGTTACCATCGACCTTAGACGCATAGTTCGGGACCCCCTACCCGAAATCCGCCGGTTTTGACACCGACATTGGTGCTTTCATTGAGAGTTCCACTGTGCCGTCCTCAAGAGGTTTGATGGCTCCTCCTATCGTCCACAACAACGCTGTCCAAGGGGAAACCTTCCTCCCCGGACAGATCTTCGTGTTCGGCGGCTTTGCCCTGCGGGCCAATTCGCTTGGACATCTGGAGCAGATCGATAGCTACGCCCCTGGCCACCAGGTCAGATTCGAAAGCTTGAACTACGTCACGGACATCCGTGGAGACTTGATCTTCGCCAGATTCGAGATCGCGACGGCCGCTCCCTGTCACTCCAATGCACATGACCTAAATCTGTCATCGGACCACACTCAGGAGATTGCTCCGTAACTGCTCTGGCCTTAGATCCGGAGCAGATCGCGCCATCTAAGGATGGGAAGCTCAACCCCACCACGGAGGCCACGGATCCCGCGTGCGTTGGAGCTGCACACAGACTTAAACTCGTGGGATATCCGCGTTACCGGAACTCCGGACTCGTCTCCGACTATAAATTCCGAACCACATACATCTGCGGACGCCGAGCTCGATCGGTTATTGATCTTTGAATTCAACGCCGCAGACATCTTCCAACACTCTCCCTTGGGCGATGTGCTAAGCTCATTAAAGAGCCTATCCTTGGCGGAGGACTCACAGCCGAACTATGTCTGGTTCGAACTAGGGGCTGATGGCGGGGACTTTTGCTTCCCACCCGCCACCCACTTCATAGCCACTGTCGAGGATCTAACCGACATGCTCGAGTATGGCTCCGAAGACGTCGACGGTATGGACGACGATGCTGATGAGGAGCAAGGCCAAAACACGCCATTTACTGGATGTTGGATGGCCACTTCTTCGTATGATGTGTACATGGTGGATACACCCAAAGCGACGATGACAAAGAAAATCCAGTTGAGAATAAACCTCCTGGGACACACCCCAAGCGCCGGCATCCTCGGCGCTGCTCTAAGTGTCAGGACCCCGATTCCAAGTCACATCGATCTAACCAGTAACACCTCATATCACTTTGTGGCCTCACGCACGGTATTCCCACGGGTGTCGCCTTACCATGGCCCGGGACCGTTTGCGTCTTTTGGCTCACGTATATGATAGTGTCACTAGCATCCATATGACAGAGAACCCGGGCCGACATGACTAGTCGTGAACCCAAAGTGGCACTAACTTACGGGGACAGGCATACATGAGTCAATATCGAGCATGTCGGTCAGCAGCGTGCGAATCCGGGCTGTAGCACTGGGCTAACAGGACTCCGGTGAACCGGGCTGTAGCAGGCTAGGCAGGACTCCGGATGTCACCACGTGACATTTCCCCGAAGGGACAGACACAGGAACGAAGTGAATCACATGCCGGCCAGTCAAGTGTTCCGGAGCAGTAGTGCTGGGCTAGCAGGACTCCGGTAAACCGGGCTGTAGCGGACTACTATGGCTCATGGAAGCACAAGACTACATTTCCCCATAAGAGAGGCTACCAAGGATAAACAACTAGGTTGTCGGATCCCACACATACCAAGCATTTCAATCATACACACAATATGCTCGATATGTGCAAATACAACATGGCATCACAACAAGACTCTACGACTCAGAGTATTTATTCATTAGGCTCCGAAGAGCCAGATATTACAAACATGGGTCTCTCGACCCAGCATTCAGAGCATACAAGTCAAACACATGCTGAAGCTTAACATGTCTGAGTACAGACAACTATAAATGAAAAAAGGCTGAGAAGCCTGACTATCTACTAGATCCTGCCGAGGGCACAAGATCGTAGCTGAGGTATCAAGCTAAACGTCAAAGTCCACACGGAACTACTAGCGAGACTGACGTCTCTCTGCAAAACATAGAATAGGCAAACGTGAGTACAAATGTACCCAGCAAGACTTACATCAGAACTAGCTACATATGCATCGGTATCAACAAAGGGGGTAGTGGAGTTTAACTGCAGCAAGCCAGCTTTGACGCAGTGGCTATCCTGAACTACGACTGCAAGCAACTCTTTTGAGGTGGCGCACACGAGTCCACATATTCACCATATCAATACACCACTATGGATCCGCTCTCGTCTCCCTACGAGAACGCCATCCATAGCACTCACGCTTATCTTGCGCATTTTAGAGTATCCACTTTCACTTGTCTATGAACTGTTATAGGCAATCCAGAAGTCCTTTACCGCTGACACGGCTATTCGAATAGATCATATTAACCCTGCAGGGGTGTACTTCGTCACACACGCTCTCGCCACTTACCACCATGTACACGTCGTGTACCTCGGCAACCTTCAAGCGGAAGCCTAGCGAGGGAGTCGGCCACGACCTGACTAACCACACAAGTCTCTCGTCCAGGTTTATCGCCTATTCGGGTTCCATCCGCAAGGAGATCCGGCCGGGATGTCGCTCACGGCCCCAAACGATGTGTGCAGGGTTCCCAAGCCCACCTCGACGGATGGATCTACGCTTGGTACACCGTGCCACGGTGCCTAGTCTGTCCCAAGCCCACCTATACCGGGTACCACTTGGTAGACTACTAAAAATACCTACAAACACCAGAAACTAGTTGCAACTCCTGGACAGAGATCAAGTTGATTAATAAGTCGACAGGGGCACTTAAGCATTCCAATGTTTGGTAGTAACTGTTCATGGATCACAAACACAGAACTCAGTTCCTGAGGACGGCTGCAATGAGATAACCCACCATGTACTCCTACATGGCCTCTCACCGCTACCTTTACCAAATCGTGTTCACACACTTAGCTCTCAACAGTAGGACATGTTCACCACATTCCAATTCATTCCCGATGAATCAGACCTGACTCAACTCTAAGCAATAGCAGGCATGACAAACAAGCATGAATGAGTAGGCACATCAGGGCTCAAACAACTCCTACTCATGCTAGAGGGTTTCATCTATTTACTGTGGCAATGACAGGTCATGCAGAGGAAAGGGGTTCAACTACGGCAGCATGTAACAGTTGAATCGCTGTTGTCCTAATGCAGTAAAAGAGAGCAGGAGCGAGAGCGTGGGATTGTATCAGAATGAACAAGGGGGTTTTGCTTGCCTGGCACTTCTGAAGATAGCATTGAGTCTTCATTAGTGTCAACGATCACAACGTCGGAACAGCGTCTACCGAGGGGAACAAATACCGGCAACAGAGAAGGAAAACACAATCAATGCAATGCAAAATATGATGCATGATCATGACATGTCAATATGCTGTGTTTTGAGCTAATGCAACTAGAACAGATTGAGATGAGTCCATTTGAACCAAAGATTCAAATGCAAACCCATTTTATAAAGTCATATAAGTGCATTATCTTGTTTCATCTAAACAGCAAGGTTAGGTTGCTCTAACATGCATGAAAAAGGTACAGATGGAAAGATTGGATTTTTCTGATCATTTTTCATATATAAATTATTTCATTTGGAGTTACGGTTGAATTTCTATGAATTTTAGAAGTTTAGAATATTTTCTGGAATTTCCTGTATAAGAATAATTCCAGTAATTAAATTACTGCGTCAGCGTTGCGTCATGCTGACGTCAGCAAGTCAACAGCGGCTGGTCCAGGTCAAACCTGACCAGTGGGACCTACGTGGCAGTGTCAACACTAGTTAACAGGGTTAATTAGCGTTAAGTTAATCCTAACTAAACTGCCAGTGGGGCCCGGACCCACTAGTCAGTGAGTCAGAGGGCTAATTAAGTTTAATTATAAACTTAACCCAATGTTAGTAGTGATGGGGCCCACATGGCAATTACCCAGGGGGGTCAACCCTGGTTAACTCGGGTCAAACCCGCCGGCGTTTAGCCGCCGGCGCTAATCCGAGGACGCCGGAGTTGCCCTCCCGGCCGTTTCCGGCGACGGGAGCTCGCGTGGCTGGATCCCACGGACGCAGCACATCGGGGCGCATCAGTTGGTGGTGGCAGAGGTCGCTGGGGTGGCTGGAATTAGCAACGGCGACGAGCTTTGGCGGCGGCCGAAGCACGGCTTGCATGGGCGCGAGGCTGCGAGGCACTAGCGGGCCATCTAAGGGGCTTGCTGGCCTCCTAGGAGACGCAGGAACACGCCTACGTGCTCGGGTGCGACAGACGCGAGCTCAAACGGCGGCAGCGATAGCCGCGGCGACAGGGAGCTCACGAGCACGGCGGGTACGGCGACTAAAGGACATAAACGACAGCGGGGAGAGGGGGTAACGACAGCGGTGCTCACAACGGTCACGAAGAATGCCTCGCCGGGCTCTGGGAAGTCGTGACAGCGACGAATGGCGGTGGCGATCTCGGGCATCCGAGGATGAAGACGACGGCGATGGTGGCTTCACAGGCCGTCCGAGCTCGCACGGCTCGGTGTAGAAGAAGAGGGCGTCTCGTCGGAGCTTTCTAGCACGGCGGAAGGATGAGAGGGGCTCGGTGGCCACAGTGAACGGCGACGGTGGCGCTCGGC